>NC_132782.1:77497268-77637268 GCF_048418805.1 Vulpes vulpes
AAGGAACATTCAGTGGGTGCAAAGAAGCCAGAGAGGAGAAATCAGGAGGTGGGAGGTGGTTACAGAGTAGAGTTCAAGACATTGTGGGTAGACACTCTGTTGGTAAAGATAAGATCAAAAGTTTGGTCATTTGTGTTGATTCTGGAGCAGCAGGGATAGAAGTCCATGAGTCACTTTTATGGCGAGAGCTTTCCCAGGGTACAGGTTCTCCTTAGGCAAGTGTGATCTAAGGCCGGTTGAACGCGCCAGGCTTCGGACACCCAGCTGCAGGTGATGGGGGTAGGGAGGGCCCTAGAGAAGAAGATATCTGCGACATGGACCTGATCACTGGAGTCAACAGGAAGAGAGGCTGAGTCACGGAGTGGGGAAGCAAGGGGTTGAATCCACTCTTCTGGCCAGAGAGGACTCCCCCAGGCTGGCCCTCCACTGGGGAGCCCTGGGCTGAGATCTCCAATCCCCTTCCCATGAACACAAGGAACGAGCTGGGCTAACCACGTTCTCTAGTTGTTTGAACCACACTCATTAACTCTGATAGTCTTAACGAGTTACTTTAGTTTTGTTTTGAGAGAGGGGGAGGAAAAAAAGAAAGGCAGAGAGATGAGTACCAAAATAACTAGCTTTAACAAATGGCCGCTAGTTTAAAAATAGTGTAGGGGTTGAAGTTTTTGCCTTTATCTCAGTGGTTGACCTTGCTAATACAGTATGTAGATCTCTTGCCAACTAATCGGCCGACTGTAAAGCATGGCTTCAAGCTGTGGTCAATGATCTGTAACAGGAATGAATGAGAGGGTTTTAGCAGCCAGGATCTGCAGCCTACTATCTGTATCTGACAGCTGTCACCCACTCGGCGGAGGCCAAGGCCTAGACCTTCATTTAAAAGCAGCATGGCTGATCAGATTACTGGGACAGTGTGTCAAAACTGACTGTGCCGAACTAGGGAGACAGAAAAGTAAATCTATAAATAGCAGTCTCGCTGCCTCCAGGAAGCACTGAAGGGTAACCAATATTGAGCAGCAAATACAATGTTTGGTCTTTGCAGCCAGTGGGATACAAGTGCGGCCAGATCAGAAGCCTCGTTCTATGATATAATGTAACGGAAAGATCAGCTTTATGGGCAAGAATTTAAAAGAGTTACATTCTTGGCAATGGTAATGGTCGCCCAGCAATAATTGGTTTGAACCAACTTTATGAGCTAACAAGGTTCCCCAGCACTTAATAATGTCCACGGGGCACAGGGACTCAGCAAGTCACCTTTCCCATAATGTGCCGGCTGCCTGTTTCCGACGGTCCACGGGGACCGCCAGTGTTGAAACACAGAGAGTGATAAAATAAGAGGCTCTCCACTGGATATCTATTATAGATGTCAACTGGGTCTTCAACCAGAACAGCTGCACAAAGTACTTGGGGAGAGCAGAGCATCATGAGGATGAGTTATCTATAGACCATGCTGATAGCACGGCTTAGACACTGGACATCACCGGGTTATAAATGAGCCAGCTGACATTTTATAGTGTGTACCAACTCTTCCAAGAACCATTTGTCACTCTTCAAGGTTTCCGCTGATAAAACGGGGATGTCTAAAAATTTGTCAACAACCGCAGAAAGTAACCCTGAGGTCATGTCAGGGGGTGACAAAGAATGTGCTTACTTGACATTCTACAAACACACAAAGGGAATGCTGGTGGTGACAGTGTTCAGAGGTCTCTCCAGGTTGGGGAGTTCCATGTCAGCTTTGGTGTGGCTGCCAAGGATGAGGACATCGAGATGGTGTATTCCATGTGCAGTGGGTACTAACCAAGCAAACACAGCCCCGCCCTGAGTGAGCAAGACCTTGGACCCCCGGCTCTGTCCACTTAAACCACTCCTCACTGGGGTGGAAAGGATGGGAAGTGATTTTTGTCCAAGACTGGTGCCACTGCCCTGGCTCTCTTTAAAGAAGATTCAGCTGAAATAATACTTTTCAAAAATAATAAGAGCATCAAGAAAAACAAGGCTAATAACAGCTAGTGCTTCCATATTCCAGGCACTGTTGGAAGGAAGAGCTTTATGTGGATAACCCATTTAATCTTCACAACCTACTAAGATAGGTACTTGTGGTCTCCCCATTTTGCAGATACAAACCCAAGTCACAGAAATGTTCAATAAAGAGCTCAAGATCAATTAGTAAGAGAACAGTCTGGATTCAAACTTGGGCAGGCTGGCTTCAGAGCTACCATGTGTACTCATCGTTAACAGCCAACCCCCAAAACATCCTCTCAAGAAGACACAGTACCAGAAACTATGTTAGAACATATGGGAAGAAAAGATCAAAGCATCTCATTCAGAATTATGTTGGAATCAAAAACAGAGGAAGAACAAAAAGGCCGTCTCTGTTTTGATGGTTGACTCTGAATAAATTCATTCTGCCATGTTTATACAGCATGCATATCCTAGCACCTCTGTCTCCAGGCACTATGCTGGGCTGAGAGGCCCCAAAATGAGTAACAATGAGCCCCCAAGAAAGCCAGGCTAGTGTTTTTTTTCTCATGTAGAGGAGGCCCATGCCCTGGAATGCCATTTGCTAACAGTCTTTGCTTTAGCCCTTTGGGTATTAGGAACACCTCTTACCCAGGGAATACAAATTGGAGGGGCCCATTGTGGGGGATGGGCAGCAAGGAGGGGGATCCAACCCAACTTTCGTAAGCCAACGGGAAACCTCAAAAGAGAAAGCTTTGAACAAAAATGAGTTGATAAGCCTTCAGGCTGACATTCAGGTCTCTTTCTGGGATTTCTGCTGGCCATTGGGGGCTCCTGATGGCACAGTGCGCTGTCCAGAAGAAAGGAGAATAAGCCTAATTAAAAAATCACGTGTGCTCCCATGGCTTTAAAAGTGTCACACTGGCTGGCTGTCACTATCTCTTAGAATCCAAGATGCTAGAGCTGAGAGGAGTAACTGGAAATCATTTGACTCAACCTCAATGGACCCGGAAAGCGGGACGCCCCCCCCACCCCCGCCAAAAAAAAGGTTAAGTGGCTTGTCCAAGGACAGACAGCCAGAGAGGGGCATAGAACCAATATGGAATCCAGGTTGGGAACTCCCAGTGAAAATATTTTTCTAAACTCCGTAGAGCTACCCAAGGAATAAATGTAGCGCTATGAAATCAGTAAATTCAATCAAATCAAATGTGTGTTTTGAAAAAAAGTCAAGAATGAAGAAATAGAATTTGAAGAACATTCAACATTCATGAGGTGTGCCCATTTCAGGTCGCTGGAGAGGTTTCTCTGGTGCAAAGGTTTTCTTAATAAAGGGTTTCATTGGCCGGTTGGATCGAGACATGCACACACTGATATTTTGCTTCTGGCAATACCTTAAACCCCCAGTTAGGCAAGTATAAAAAACGGCAATGGCCTTGAGAGTGCAGCATGGTTTATACATGGCATACGCATCTTAGAGGATTTGGAGAAATCTACAAGGGATCCCATGCTTTTCCACCTATTGACATTTACAAAGCAGTTTAAATCATGCATGAGAGGCCTCAGGCACATGCAGTTCACAAAACATAACTCTGAGCTCCCAGGGAGTTTAAGCTGACCAACACTCTTTATTAGAACCGACAGTGAAAGACAGCTATTGCAAAATCTGTACCAGAAATGCAATACCAAGATGACAGCCTTAATGCCAGTGGATATATTATGTAGATTACCTGACTCAAGTCTTTCTTGTTAAATAAGTTTCATGCACTCTGTTTTTCTCCTCAAGAATATCCTTCTGGCTTCACTGGGAGGAGTATTCCTTAAATTCCTTGATCATTCATCTGGTTTTCAATATTTAGGACATGCTAGGTTAGCACAAAAGATCAGATAGAGATATTTAAACAGTGGGAAATAGTTAAATCTTTAAGTGAACAACAGAGCTGAACCATGAATTAAATATTTCCATGTTATTTTTTTGTATAATGTTCCACTATTTAATAATTTTTACAAAGAAACACTTTCCTAGGGCTGATTCATTCTAGATATTCAATTCCCATGTAATCTAAGATTTTAAATGTATGTAATTATGAATTAAGGACAATTTCACCATGCTTTTTCAGGCCAAGAATTTCATGGAAATAAGGTCCCAATGAAAAGTGGCCAGGGACAGAAGAGAGCAAACATACTTTTCTTTCCAATCTTTGTAGACATCGAAATACAACATAGATGTTTTAAATTCTGCTTGTGGAGACACAAGCTAGGTCAACATGACTGAAGTCAGAAAAGGAAGTCGTCGGTAATGTGGCATCGGTGTCTGATGACCAAGGGCAAATCTGGTGGAGGCTGAATTAGGGTAAAGCTCCTGTTATGTGGAGGCTTATGAGTTTCTGAATGGATTCAATTATCTGCTCCTTATGCTAGACTTTCCAGCCTACCTCAACCACAGTTCATGTTAAATGCTCAAGTGGCAGCGCCATCTTCTTCCATAGATGCTACCCTTCCCAGGCAACACAGCTATGGTGCAGTAAGGAAGCCACAGGCATGCTTCTGTAGTCAAGGCTGACGTCACTTAGACATGGTTGTGCACCCAGCATGTATCAAGCTGCCTTAAACTCACATATCTAATTGTACTCTAATAGTTTCAGCATAGGGCTCCGGAATCCGCGAGTGCCAAGCTCTCTCTCTAAATTTCAAAAAATTGTGTACCATTTTCATGTAACTATTGTGATTTTCCAAACATATAGGGATGCCTCAATGATTATAAAAATAACTTTCCTTCTCAAATTCATGGTACCTGCTTATTCCTTATGTATTTTTTAATGGACAATTTCAAATATATATAAAAGTAGGAAGAACTGTAGAATAAACCCCCAACTATCATCACCCAGCTTCAATAATTGCTGATTCATGGCCAACTGTGTTTCATCTACACTCTATCCATTCCACTACTTTCCCCTCCCAATGTTATTTTTAAAACAAACCTTGGACATTATATCATTTTATCTGCATGTGTTTCTGTATGTGAGTAGTTTTTTAAACTATGAGATGGCAAAGGTGTAGACTATTGTCATGTAGGGCTCTGATTTTTTTAACATTTAAAAATTATTCTCAAATTCTGAAAAAAAAAACCACCCCTAAAGAACCACTTTTCTAGATGCCTTCATGTATCTCAATCATGTATTCTTGTTCAAGACCAGAGAATTTGATAAAGAAAAAAAAAACCCAGAGAATTTCTAGTTTCTTTATAACCATTAGGGACTAACAAGATGTGTGTAGTTGGTGTTTAATGAATGATTTTCAAATGATTTCCTGAATGATACTCACTACATATGCAAACATAAATTCGCTGCATTATTGTAATCAAAGCCCAAGAGTGAATACGTTAATGGAGTAAGTTTGAAATAAAACCTCCTTTTTAAAAGGGATACTGTTAGTGTTAAATAAAGAGATCTGTCATGTATCCTATAATCTACGTTGTAAACACAATCACACACCCCACAGGCAAGCTGCAGTCTTTCAGAAGATGATAAGAACCTGCAGATATATTTTTATGTGGTGGGTATAAAAACACAGTTGTGAATAACCGCTTGAGCGTCCAAGATCATGTGCAATCCCTAAGCGACCCTTCAGACACTGAGCATGAAGAAGATTGAGACAGTCAGACACCCTACAATCATCTAAATAAACTTCCCAAAAACTGCCTTCCATGCTTACAGTCATGTCTTCTAAAAATCACAGCACTGAATAAATTACATTATATTACTAGAACTGACAGCTGATGAAATAATGCAAGAAAAATAATCTAGTAGTGACCTCAAATGAAACCACAAAGACATTAAGGCTAATGGAAGTAAAATCACTCATTGCACAGTGATTTTACTTTCTTCTTTTATATTAAAATAAAAAGCCAACCTAACCTTCCTCAGGATATTACATTTTGAAACTAATCACAAAATATTTCCAGAAAGGGGGCTTATTTCAGAAAATCCATAGGCATTTTGATTTTGTCAAGGGTGAGCAAGCTTTCCACATCACAGGACAGTTAAACATGGAAAAAATACCACTGTGATATGAAGTAAGTGAAGATCATTGATCTGAAATTGTCTATAATTACCATGTTAAGGGCAGAACACCTGTTTTACTGAGGGAACATACATATGCAGTACACTCCCCCACTATAATTACAAGAGTGAGTGATGCCCCACCGTTTCTTAATTTCTTCCTCTCTTCTCTTTCAGTTCTGCAGGTGGGTGGTAAGACAAATACATGTGGACCTAAGGTGACTAAATACATGCTCCACCCCTCAGAAGCTAAGCATCTCTCTTCATACTCTCCCCAAATATGTCAAGAATTCAACAAGGTGAACTTTAACCATATATAAACAGAATAATGTGCTGAAGCAAGAAGTAGATCCCATGAAGATGGACAAAACCAGTGAGATTGAACATCTCTTCCTTTTTCAAAGACTCTTCTTATCAAAATACTGAGTTCGAAAGAAGAAGAGCACATATAATTGGGAATAATAAATACAGGTGGGTTTACTCAAAGCTGTTTTATACCATTATTAAATCTCTTGCTACTTTGGAAATAACGATGTGCTTTCTCCATTTCAACACTTAGTGGTAAGAGTTTAGTTTCTTAAAATTTCTTAGAATTTCAGAGGATCCCTTCACTGACAGGGTTGTATCAGAGAATAAGCAACATCTGGTGTAATCTCCAAGAGTAAATGGAGCCTTCCCTCACAGTATCCTGCCAAGTGGCTGGTGGCTCCATGCTTGGCGATAGCAAGCTCACTCCTGCTTGAGTAGCAAATTCCATCTTTACATAGCTCTACTTTTAGACTTTGGCTCAAAACAAGAAAGAGCTTTGTACTTCCTCTTTGTACTTTCAACTCACTTTTCCTAGCTCCATCATTAGAGATCCCACAGGGTGATTGTAATCTCTTTTCTGTGAAAGGATTTTAAGTACTGCGTTTCAGAAAGTCACTGTATTCCTCAAACCTTTTTTTCTGTAGGTAAACAGTCATTTTCACAATCCATAGGACATGGCTTCAAAAACACCTTAGTCAGCATTTGATTATTCCTTTGTTTGTTTATTCATTCTTTCTCCAGGTAAACACTTATAATTATTTCAACTGTTTTTCATAAGACATGGCTTCATAAATATCTTACTTGACATTTGCTTATCTGTTCATCCATTCATTGAGGAAACACTGAGTGGGCCTCTACCTCTATAAAGGTATAGGCACTATCCTGGGTGCTCTGGAAACAAAGAAATCAGAGGCCCCTGGTGACTTGTAGACACAGAATCATGATGCTGTGGGGTATGTGCTATCATATAGGTATGTACAGGAATGGTGGTGTCTTAAAAAAGCCAAGTACTCTCCTAAATGCTTTATAATATCCTGGTCTATCAAAACAGACCCCAAGCTAATCTACTACTCTACTTGGAGTGAATTTTTCATTCCATTTCAGCAGCAGCTTGTCCCCTTTCTCTGTTATTAGAAAACTCTACCTCTGTACAGGTATCAGATAGCTATGGGCCTAGCCTAACAGATGATCAAGTGGTATAAGCTCACCTGTATCTGCTAGTGACTGGTTTTGGGTAGACATGGAACCTAGTTCTGGCTAGCTCACTAGTGAGATATAAGGGGAAATCTGCTGCAGGACCTTTAGAAAGGGTTTTCCCTCCTAATGAAAAGAAACATACAGTGAAGGAATAGACCTGTCCCCTTCCTTTCTTGCTAGGGCATATGGAGTGGGGATGCAATGCTTGTAGCTACAGCCACCATCTTATCAACAGAGGGTGAAACCAAGACACCCTCCGAGAAGCCAGTCCAACACTCATATGGCTACCTCTGGACATCCCACCGTATAAGATAATTAACCACACATCCCCCTTTATGGTCACTTTTGGTTAGGCCTTCTATCACTTACAGCCAAAAACATCTCATCTGGCATAAGGCATGTATAGTCTTTTAGAGCAAGGGCCCTAGTGATAGACTGGCTGAGATGAGAATTAAGCTCTTATGGGTAAAACAAGAAAGAAGCCAATTGAGAAATCTGGAGAGGGAAGCTATGATCTCATTTGCTATGATCTAGGCAGGAGGATAAAGACTAAAGGAAAATTAAGCTTTTGGACGACAATAATAGTCTCCCCCTGGATTGGAGCTTTTCTTCCAAACCAGGGCCATCAGAAAGAACCACCTTACGTCACTTTTGCTCATAGACACACTTTTAAAACTTTGTAGTCTAATTTGTCTAAAGTAAAGGGGACTGCTGTTATGATTTGTATTCTAAAAAGTAAAGAGAATGAAATGCCCACATCACTCCAGAGACGGGTCCCTTTGGCATGGCTGTGACTGTAAGCCACACTTTCAACCCTTTGGCCTGTCTGCTTCCACGCATATCACCAAACTCACAAAAAAGGTCACCTGTATTTTCCTGGTGTGGCATTCTAAATTGTTTTTGTCCTCAAAGGACAAAATTAAAAGTTCAAAAAAATTGGGGGGACAAACAGAAGAGGAAAGGAGGAGCCTATCAGTGAAGTAATGCAGTGATGAGGGGGGACCCTAAAGCTAGCACAAGGAGCCTCACTACTTGAAATGCTCTCACCCGGATTTCACAAAATATTTGGATAACGAATTATTCTGCCTTCCCAGATCCTTAGAACTGAAATTTGCTCATTTATAAAGTGCTAATATTTGGAAAAATATATTTTTGATAGACGGTTTACTAGAAAGCTTTATAAATGACCCTGTCTTCTTAAGAATCTTACTTCTGAAATTTGCTTCCAGGAAAACTTACTCCTTCCTTCCTTTAACCATTCAATTAATTAATTCTCCAGTGAAAGACCACTATAGACACATACAGTATAGTGGTAAACATCAATTAAAAAATCCCTGTGCTCATGGCATGAACACTCCAATGCAGGAGACAGGCATTGAGCACGTGTATAGGGGTGTATGTACTCGTATGTATAAATGGTGGCTAAGTGCTAGGAGGAAAAGGAAGGCGGGCTTAGGAGGTGCAGAGTCATTTGGGGGTGCAGGGGTACTGGTGTTATGATGGTCAGGGAAAGCCTCTCTGAGGAAATGACATTTAAATAGGGAAACCCTAATGAAATCAGGGAATGAAGCAAGTGACCCCATAAGGGGAAAGAGCACTCAGGCAGATGGAAGAAACCTCTGAGGTGCAAGTTGGCTCAGCTTGTTGGAAGGACGGACCAAAGGCCACTATGACTGAGCAGAGTGGTGGGGAATGAAGCTGGAGTGGCAGGGCAGGTGTCTGAGCAAGGTAAGCACCTGTTCTAAATGTGAAAGCAGCTAAGGGAAGGTTCTGAGCATCTTGGGCTCTCAGTTCCTTGACCTCCTTGTGTCTAATTATTTGGAAATCACAGTTTACAAATTGGTGTCATTATGGTAGTGCTAAGATGTAGGGTGTGAGACCATGGGAATGGGGGCGGTGCTGGGGTGGCTGCAAGCAGCCAGGAATTGAGGGGCCAGAGGTGCAGATGGGCTCCCTCCCCATGCACATGCTGAATCTTACTGGGAAGAAAAGAGTGAGTCAGATGCTAAAATCTTCACCAAACAAGGAGGAGGACAGAAGATAAGATAAGGTAGAGGTGATACTGTCAGATGTGTGGCTTTCAAAGCAGCATTTTTAAGATGAAGGAGTAACAATGCATCTATATTTAGGTAAAAGAAAGCTAGCCACTGGCTCAAGAGCCTCCATGGGAGTACAGGGCTATGCAGCAACAGTTCTAATCCCCACAAGCAATTTGTTCCCCTCAGGGGCGAAAAAGAGGGTGTAGTTTGTCAGTCTGAAAGGAAAAGAGGATGAATAAACCTGTCCACTGTTTTTCTTCTCCCTACATTATCCCCTCAGGTATGTGTTAATATTCACGTAGGAATGGGGTGTCTGCCAGCAGTGTATTTTCCAGAAAGCTGGAGTGTATCCTTTAAGTAAAGCATTTAACTCCTTCGAGAGAAATCCTCCCTGCCTCTAGGTTTAAGTAGTTCCCACACTCAATTTCTTGGAGCTTCATTTCATCTCCCCCTGATGGCAGGCGGCTACCACTCTAGGGCTCAGGTGCTGCACTGCTCCTGGCTGGACCAGGACGCTCACAGGGGTGAGCGCGTGCGCATCAGTGGTGTGTCTGCCCCCTCCGCAGGGGCTCCCTGCCAGCAGCAGCCGCTAGTAAAGCAGCACCAGGAGTGAAGAGCGGGTCCAGTCGTAACAGTCTGGTCTTTTCTTGCCCTGATCAGTCGCGTCTTACTGCTGGCAGCACAAATGGCGATCTGCTCCTTAATTTTACATAAAGCATCTGATCAGGGCCCTCGGGTAGGACACCTGGACCAGAGAACCAAGAGCGTGGGCTTTGGGAACTACATGCTGCTGCTCAGAATCAGGCACCGTTTGCACAGTAGGAGCTGTAGCAACTCCAACTTCGGATGCAGGGAGGTGTCCTTGCGCTTGCCTTAGCCAGCAAAGAGGACTGTGTGCGCACTCCTGGTCGCCAGTAATCAGAGCGCAGTAGAGAGTGAAGGTGGGAACACTCCCCCCGCTCCACCTGGCTTGGACACCTCTCACAGGGTGCAGCTGAGCAAGGTTTCACGGAACAGACTGAAGGGCTTTACTTTGGTGGGTGTTCTTGGCTATTGAACAAAATACTCCTGCTTGCCTCTGAGCCTCATGCACGCTCTCTGCTCAGCTTCTGGAGGGGCTGCTGGAAGTAGGGCCCAGAGGCATGCGGATCATCGCCGCTCAGCTGGCTGGCTGGTGGGTGTGCACGAATGCAAAAGGTGATATTGACAGTCAGCATCAGATCTGACTGCTCCCGACAACTCCTGTGATACTGCAACCTCCGGGATTTGAGGACACATCTGTGAGGAGATGTAGTAGCTGCCATCTGCACAAACTGCATTATTTAACTGCGCTGGCACTGATTAACATTTGCTGTAACCTATGGTAATGGGCTCTGGGGCTTTGCATGTCTGCTACACAGTGGCAGCTGATGTCTCCTGCTCCATCCTTAAAACAGGATGCTTTAATTTTTAATGGAGCACATGTTCGATTGGCTATACAAACAGGCTAATCTGCAAAGCATGTGCTCAATAACAAGCCTGGCTATGCTGCCAGAATATCAACATGACTCGGCCAAGCTGGGGAGGAGAGGGTGGGCCTCCTGCTCACCTCCACCAGTCAGGGGCCATGGGCTGGGAGCACCGGCCGGCGGAGAGCCAAGGAGGAGCTCCAGCCAGAGACACCTGTGGCCTCCTCTGGAGCCTCTGTGGGTCTTTCAGCTTCTGGGGGCCTGCAAACCCTAGCTGGTGGAGGGGAAAGGAAAAAAAATGTTTCCAGCAGATTCAGGGCTCCAGTGTGAAGCCAGATGTGGCATTAAAGATGAAACTCTCCTCTGCTGCACAGGCATGACTAGAATGAGGTATATGCATCCACCTTAACACACCTACCATGTGCCCCGCACTCTGCTTCATGATGAGAATTTAAACATGAATAAGGCATAGTCCTTGACTTCATGAAACCCACACCCATAACCAGTGTGAGATGTGACATGTTAGATGTAGGCACAAAGTTCTCTAGGGGCACAGAACACAAAATAAGCAAGGAAGAGACATTTAAATTGGGTTTCGAAGGATGGGCAGGAGTTCACGGGGAGCACACAGGTTGATACTCGGTCGTGATGGAGCATAGTGTGAGGGGAGTGGTAAACAGATGTACTAGTGTTCAGTTGGAGATAAATGCATAGAAATACCTGGTGAGAAGCTGGCAATCTGGATCCAGAACTTAGGAGAGAAGTTAAATGTTACTGGGTGGCCAGCTACAGGCAAAGCTGACATAATGGAAAGTCTGAGAGAAATGGTCAGGGGTAAAAGAAAAAAGATCCCAAGACAGGAACCTCAGGAGTCCCAACATTTAGTTTGAGGGGGTGGTCATAAGAAGTAGCTCAGAGAGCAGGTTAGGAACATAAGGAGAGGGAAATTTCTAGAGTGGGAGAGGTTCCAAGCCACAGGGCAATCGCCAGTTAAGGCCTGGAGGGCTTTATCATAACCATTACTGTCACTGTGCAGCAATTATAATCCTAGCCCTTATTAGTACAAACTGCTTTCCTATAGAATATTTCATAACAATCCTGGAATCCTGGAAGTGTATTTTCCAATGTCACTACCACATTGTCTCGATGAGGAAATAGGGTCAGAGAAGGTTATAGGATTTCCCAAGGCCATGCCACTGTGGCTCTCTGCAATCTCCTAGTCCAGCCAGAGCACTGTGCCAGGGTCCAATGACATGAGATGAAGGTCCCAGGTTCAAGGAGATTCTCTGTGGGAAAAGGCTTTCAAATCAAAACCCTTATTACTATACCTTCCTCTGGGATATTCATAACGGACACTTAGCCCACTCAAGGCTCTCAGAAGTTCTGCAGTTAAAAACCACCCATCAATGAAAGCAACATGTCCAACTGTATGTAACCCACTACTGCCCAAACTTATGTGTTTATGAAGTCATTTTTTCAAGTTACACTTTTAATGTTCCTTGGAAGAATTAAAGAAATACTGCTCTAATGGAATATCTCCTTCAGCTGGGTCTTGACTTTGAGTGGTCTGTGACTCGGGACAATGGATTGGGGCTGTTCTAACCACACGCTTCCAACAATCCATCCCAGGTCTGGCTCTACTGTTCTAACCAGATAATCTAGTATCCGTCATAATAAATGGCGTCTATCTGTTTACGTTTGTCTCTCTGTCAGGTAAACAACATATTTTATCCATCTCTGCATTCAGTGTCTCACTCAGTTGGCTGGCAAAAACAGGAAACTGGTGTCTATTTGCTGAATTAAACTAAAATTCCATAATGACAGAGTAGAACAAAATCAATTGACCTGGGCTCAAAGCTTCAACTCATGCCTCCTCAGCACGCACTCCCATCACAGGAGACCAGCTGTCCAACGTGACAGCTCATCACTGTCCATCTGGCCTGCCCCTTGCTGCTCACTTGGGATCTCAGGGCTCAGATCCTCAGTGGGTGGGCAGCTGGGCAGCCTTTCTTAGCCACGGCTCTGGCTCCTGGACAGCCTCCCAACCTCCCAGCCTCTGGAGCCCTTGACTTAGCTCCAACCTGACCACACAGGGCAGCAGACTTTGTTGCTAGCATCTTGCTCCTCTACCTCTTGACCAGTTTCCCTGGTGAAAGAAAGCTATGATGCAAGAGAGATCTGAGAAGCCAGTGACTCAGCACTCCTCGAGAACATGGGGTTTGCTAGTGTAAAGGTGTTTTTCCTTGGATGGCGAGGGCATGTAGAGAACAAGGGTGGGTTGGAGGCTATTGATAAGTGTCCATCCCAAAGACAGGGCAGTTCAACAGTCATAAGGCCTTTTCACAAGGATTCCCAATCTACCCTTAGAAGTCCTTTTCAAAAATCATTAGCATGTAAACATTCAGCTCAACATGCTTTGCCCTAGCCCATGTCCCCAAATTTAAACTGTTTTTTTTTTTTTTCCCCTACAGTTACCAAAGTTGCCGGTACCTCCTCCCCATTCTCACAGGCTCTAGCTCATTAAAATAAGGTAACAGTTTTTGGTAGTGCAAATAGGGACAGAGCTGACACTTGGTCAGCTGCCTTTTTTTTTTTTTTTTAAGATTTTATTTATTTATTCATGAGAAACATACAGAGAGAGAGAGAGAGAGAGAGAGAGAGAGAGAGGGAGAAGCAGGCTCCATGCAGGGAGCCTGACTGTGGGACTTGATCCTGGGTTGTCCAGGATTAGGCCCTGGGCCAAAGGCGGTGCTAAACAGCTGAGCCACCCAGGCATCCCTGTCAGCTGCCTTGTTGAGATTTGTATCATGACTATGGCACCAAAACACTGCACAAGGACCCCACGAACAAGGTAAAGTGGTTATTCTGGCCCAGCCTCAAGGTGGCTCCGCGGCCTGTCCTAGCTCTTTCAAGGGCTCTTGAATCACTTTTTCTCCTTGTAATAGGTGTTTCATTTTCTCCTAAGATTTCTAAGAAACCATGGCACGTGAAAAATAAATGCAGTGAAATAAGAAATAAATTTGTGGGGCTGTCTACACCATCAAGTAGAAAGGAGATTTGGATGGAGGTAAAATGCACACAACACAACGTCCACTCTAAAATCTGTCCTGTCTGGCTTCTAAGACTTTCACTGCTTATGGTCTCTGTTGTCAAGTCCATGGGCCCACAGGTTCAGAAATCAAAGAATGGCAGAGATGACATCCTCATTTATTAGACGAGCAACCTACATCCTGGAGAGAGGAAGACATTTGCTCCAGCCTGCTTGCCTGGTTTATGGCAGCTTTGCACCTAAACTGCAGTCTGGTGGGTGCTGGGCCAGACTTCTTTCTGGTGCACTGTGCCACACCCGGACTCACTGACTCAGTCGATTACTCAGATGGTCAACAGGACTGCCAGGGAGGGTCTGCGCTGGAATACTCGGAGGTTTCCATCGTAGGTGCCATGGCCTGCTTGGCCAATGTGGCTAAAACTACTTCATTCGCTTCCTCTCACTCGAGGAAGCCCACAGGCCTGTCAACTGCATTCAGATATGGGGGATCGGGGCCAGCATGCACTTTAATTAGTCTGTCTGGAAAAAATGAAACTGATCAAATTAAATATTAATCACATATAAACTGTGGATAAATCAGTAGGGGAATCATCAGGCAGGAAGGACCATTCTTAAATGCAGACTTTTTTTCTTTTCAAAAAAATTTCAAAGGCCTCTCCTCCTGCTCCCTGTCCCCTGCCAAGTTTAAGTTGATTTCAAAGCGAAAACAAAGCTTCTATTTTCCAAGCACAACAATGATGTCTAACCAGAAGTTTCTTTTGCTGAAATATTGAATGGAAAACTCAGTTCCTTAAATCTTTCTAAATCTTTGCCTCTGATTGGGTTCATTAATAAACATGCTGATTTTGTTACAGGGAGAGACATATGGTATAATCCGCTAACAGGAAGAAGTATTTTGCATTTTATTGTAGAAAACAAACATGCAAACAGGTTCTCACAGATGGTTTTCTTAGCTTCTGGGAGGGGAAAAAAGCTTAATAATGCTTGAAACTAGTTTTTCTCTTTAACAACAACAACAAAAATCCTTGCACATCTCTAGTGGAACTGCTTATAAATTAGATTAAGTTCCACTTCAAGGTTTTAACATTTTAGAATTCACTTTCTCTTGTTTAAACACACACACACACACACACACACACACACACACACACACACACACTTTCCCCCATTCAACCTCCATCCTCTTTCCTTAGAAACATTAACTTGCTCAGAGAGGCAGAGACAATTCAGTAATGCTTTACTTATCCATCATCATAAAGGAATAG
The DNA here is from genome assembly GCF_048418805.1 of Vulpes vulpes. Lineage (NCBI taxonomy): Eukaryota > Metazoa > Chordata > Mammalia > Carnivora > Canidae > Vulpes > Vulpes vulpes. Next base: position 77,512,590 of record NC_132782.1, read on the forward strand.
GCTTTCTCACAAATAAATTTTCTAGATAACTGATGCTAACCTTTTAAGATTTTTCAAAACTGGTAGTGATGTTTTTCTCTCTTAGGTAGACTTTATTTTTAGAATAATTTTAGATTTTCAAAGAAACTGAGAAGGCAGTAGAATATTCCCATATACCCCAAACCCAGTTTCCTCTATCACTATATTCCCTTACTATCAATCCTTGATCTTACATAAATATGGACATTCATTATAATTTTGAGCCAATATTGATACGTTATTATTAACTGAAGTCATTGTTTATTTAGATTTGCTTAGTGTCTACCAAATGTCCCTTTTCTGACCCAGGATCCTATCCAGGATCCTACGTTACATTAATTAATTAATTAATTAATTTTTAAAAAATATTTTTATTTATTCACGAGAGACACACACAGAGAGAGGCAGAGACATAGGCAGAGGGAGGAGCAGGCTCCATGCAAGGAGCCCCATGTGGGACTCGATCCCGGAACCCCAAGATCACACCCTGCGCCAAAGGCAGATGCTCACCGCTGAGACACCCAGGCGTCCCACATGTATTTTTTAAAAAGATTTTATTTATCTATTTTGAGAGAGAGAGAGAGCAGAAGAGAGAGAACATGAACAGAGAGGAGGGGCAGATAGAGAGGGAGAGGGAGAAACAGACACCTGCTGAGCAGGAAGCCAGATGCAGAACTTGATCCCAGGACCCTGAAGTCATGACCCAAGCTGAAGGCAGATGCTTAACTGAGCTACCCAGACACCCACTATATTACATATAATCCTCATGTCTCCTTGGGCTCCTTTTGACTGGGGCAGTTCCTTCAAATGTCCTTGATTTTGATGACCCTGACATGTTTTCAGAGAATTGAGCTATTCCATAGGATGCCCTACTAATAGTAATTTGTTTGTTTTCTCATAATAAGACTGAATTTATGGGTTTTGTGGAGGAAGATCACAGGGGCAGAGTGTCAACTTCATCACATAATACCAAGAGTATATTCTATCATCATGATTTATGACTCGTGATGTTGACCTTGGCTAGACGTTCACCAGGTTGGAGTAGTGTTTACCAGGTGTCTCCTCTACACACTTTCCCTTCCCCTTTCATACTGTCCTCTTTGGAAGTAAGTCACTATGCACAGTCCACATCTAAGGTGTAAGGAGTTAGGGTATCCTAAATTATTTGGCATTCTACATGGGAGGTTTATCTCTTCTCCCAAATATGTCAATTTATTTATATCAGTATGGAATCATGGATATTTATTCTATGTTTGGGGTTATAATCCAATGCTACTTCATTGCTTTGCTAATAAAACTGTTCCAGGTTTGGCCATTAGGAACTCTTTTAGGTGGCTCCTGTGATTCTCTTACTTCCACCCATTAATTTTTCCCCCTCATGTTTTTAGCACTGCCTTTTCTGGCACTGTAAAATACTCCAGGCTCATATTGTGTATTTCCTGCCCCAAACCTAAAATCAGCCATTTCTTGAGAGTCATTTTGCCCCTTAACTGGAGAAGGGATTAGAAACAAAGATCTGGATGAAGATGTTGCTTCCAGAGGGTCCTTTCCTTTAGGCCTATCAGCTGACAAGGGCACAGAAATACATGTGTGCACACTAACCTTTGTGTATACAGATTTATAAATTGTTCTATATGCAGTCATCTACATTATACTAAACACGAGATCACACTGTCATCTCCAACTCTGATCATTCTCACATGGTGAAGTCTAGACTCCACCCTTACTTACCTATAAATTTCCACTCCAACAGTGAGAAGCCTAGCTAGATGGTGGGTTTTTACTTTGTTACTGTATACCTTTTTCCCATATTCCTTAATGAGGAACTTTTTAAGAAGCTATGTGAGCTAATGTGTTTATTCTGTAGTAAGTGGAATTTAACCTTTGTGAAGACACAGGATTATCACTGTGAGAAATCACTGTTTTGCTTAGTTACTAATCTTCGGCGCAGAAAAGAGAATCAGAATCCAAAGAGATCATGAAAGACCAGAACAATGAGATGAATCTAACAAGCTAGAATTTCATAGGGAAAATTATAAAGTATTGCACTAGAATCTGATTCGTCAGCCACAAAAGAAATGGATGGGGTCACTGGGGTTTTGGCTTGCTCACAGCCTACTGAGACTGGGAAGTTGCCTTCAATGGTTGCCAGTGGTGCTTTTCAGTTCTTGAGCATGAGGCTTACATTAGTAGGTGTCTGGGAAATGTATATGGAATGTTTAATGCCTTTTTCTATTTCTTTCCTCACTGTTAACTATCATCCTTTCACTTTTTAGTGTCCTTTGTATTCAACTCTTGGTTTGTTTCTTCTCTTACACCCTTCCTAAAGCATAGCTATCCAAAAAACCCAAACCACACCAAAACAAAACAAAACAAAAAAATCCCTAGAAAACCAAATACACAAGCTTATTTAAACAACATGTAGGCTTGAGGATGAAGTTCAGGATAGATTAGAGACTTTCCAGTGGGTTACATAAATGAGCTTGAAAGATGTGTGGCATCTCTCTTTGCCTTCTCAGGCTACTTCCATGGTTGGTTCAGACGTTTGCATGTCTGTTCTGGTCAGGTTGCTGAAAGAACCACCCACTAGAGGAAAATCATGAAACTACAATCTATGCACAGTGGCATTTTTACTCATCTACTAGAGCAGTGAGCAGTTCTTCTGTGTGCCTCTATAAGGCTCATTTGAAATTGCAAAAATTGGCTATTTGTCCCTTCACTTATGTTATAACTGTGACCATGAAAATTTGCCAGGAAATTAGGTAAGTTTTAGTCCTTAAAATTCTGTATCAGGCAAGACAAACTAAAAAGCAACCATATGGGAAAAGAGGAAGCACAACTGTGCTTACTTACAGATGGCATGATTCTAAAGGTAGAAAATCCATAGGAATCCAGAAAACAACTATTAGTTTATTGATATTAGAACTAATAAACAAATTGAGTAAAGTCACTAGATATAAGATTAATATATTAAAATGAACTATCTCTACATAGCAGCAAGGAACAATTAAAACATTTTCTAAAAATCTGCTCAAAATCACATCAAAAGAACCTAAGTACTTAGGAATACATTTAACAAAAGAAGTACAAAACACGTAGGTTGAAAACAACAAAACATTTTTGAAGGAAATTAAAGAAAAATCTAAATAAGTAGAAGACTCAATATTGTTAAGATGGCAATTCTACCCAGATTGATTGATCTGTGGACCAAATGCAATCCCTTCAAAATCCCAGAAGACTTTTTTTTTCCTTGCAGAAATTGATGAGATGATCCTAAAAGTTATATGGAAATGCCAAGAACCCCACAGAGCCAAAATGATCTTTAAAAAGAAAAATAAAGTTGGAGGACTTACAGTTTCTATTTTCAAAACATCTTACAAAGCTATAGGAGTCAAGACAGTCTTGTACCAAAATAAGGATAGACAGACATATAGATCAAAGGTTCAGAAATGAGAGTGCAGAAATAAATATTTATGGACAATAAGTTATATTTATGGTCAAGTGATTTTTGACAAAAAGTGCCAAGGCATTTCAGTGGGGAGAGAGAGGGTAGTCTTTTCAACAAAGGGTGCTGGGACAACTGGATATCCAACCATAAAATTAGATGCTTACTTCACACCATATACAAAGGTTTGCTAGATCACACAGATCTACGTGTAAGTGCTAAAAAACAAGAATATGATTCATGAAAGAAAAATAATGACAAATTAGAGTTCATCAAAATTAAAAACCTTGCACTTCAAAAGACACTATTATAAATACATAGAGGCAAGCAGCTCAGGGGGAGAAAATGTTTGCAAATCTTATACTTGACAAGAACTTATACTTGACAAAATATATAAAGAATTCTTAGAAGTCAATTATAAGAAGACAAACAACCCAATTAAAAAATGGGGATAAGATTTGAATCACACGTCATCACAGAAGATATACAAATGGCTAATAACACATGAAAAGATGCTCAACATCATTAGCCATCAGGGAAATGCAAATTAAAACCACAATGAGATATCACTTCAGATTCACAAGGATAGCTATAATAAAAAACAAGACAGACAATTACAAATGTTGGCGAGGACGCGGAGAAATTAGAATACTCCTGTTACTGGGGGTGGGGAGGGTGGGATGTGAAATGGTGCAGCCACTTTGGAAAATATAATTTTGGCAGTATCTTAAAAAACGTGAAACAGAAATTTACTGTATGACTCAGCTAGTCATTACTAGGTATGTAATGGGAGAAATGGAGACCTTGTCTTCACATACAAAGATGTGTATGTGACTGCTCATGGCTGCATGATTAATAATAGCCAAAAAGTGGAAACAAATGTCCCTAAATTGGTGAATGGGTAAACAAATATGTTCCAGCCATTCAGTGGAACATCATTCTGCAATAAAGAGGCACAAAGTATGGATACGCACAATGACATAGATGAAGCCAAAACATGACACACTGAGAAAGAAGCCAGATGCAAAAGATTATATATTGTGTGATTTCATTTGTACAAAATGTCCAGAAAAGGCCAACCTGTCAAGACAGGAAGTGGATCAGTGATTGCCTTGGACTGGGGGTGGGAACGAGAACTGACTACAAATGGGCATGAGGGTTTTACTGGCATGATGATAAAAATGTTCTAGAACTTCACTGAGGTGGATGGTCACACAACACTGCAGATTTACCAAAGATCATTCAAGTGCGTGCTTAGCAAATTTTATGGAATACAAATCATATTTGAACAAACTTGTTAAAACAAGCTGATGAATATGTTTCATATAATCTCATTTGAAAAGAAATCAAAACAGAAAATGACAAAGCAAAGAAAACAAAACCTCTCACCATGTTTTACATTAGATCTCAAACCTTACTCATCTTGGACCTGAAACTGTACCTTTTACCAATGTCTCCCTATTTCCTTCACCACCATCCTCCCCACCCTCCCCTGCCCCTGGAAACTACTTTTTTGCTCTCTGTTTCTATGGGTTTGACTTTTTTCCTCCCTAGGTTTCATATATAATTGATACCATGCATTATTTGCTTTTCTCTGCCTGGCTTATCTCATTTAGCATAATGCTCTCAAGGTCTGTCCATGTTGTCACAAATGGTGGGATTTCTTTCTTTCTCATGGACAAAAAAGAAATTTGCTAAGAGAGTAGGACTTAAATGTTGCCACCATCACTATCACCACCACCACCACCACCACCAATGAAGGAAGGAAGGAAGGAAAGAAAGGTAAAGTGATGGATGTGTTAGCCAACTAAATCCTTTCCCAATGTCTATAATTCCAAGTCACCACAGTGTAATACTTTAAATGTCTCAAAATTTTATTTGGTAGTTCTATTTTAATAAAGCTGAAATAAAAAAATTTAAAAGATGCAGAAACATGCACATTTATGAGTAATAACCACATAAAAAGGCTTTGGATGCCAAACCCTCTACAGTGGTGGCACTCTCTGGTTGCACTTGAATATTTTTTTAAAATAAAGAAGCATGTGTATTATATTGAAACTTTAAAACTGAACTCTGTACCAGAGTTTTCACATAGCTAAATTCTAATTTTGGTTAATATTACAAAGCAGATAACATTCATCATTACCTATACTCCGGCATAGGGAAGATACTGCCAAAGGTACTTGATAATCCCTATTTGTTTTTAACTTTTTCTTCTGGAGAACACCCAGCATATATGAAAGTAGACCGCTCAGTCTAGTAAACTTCCAAGTGACCATTTCAACAGATGACAACTCATGGCCAGTCCTGTAGCCCGCTGTCCCCAAGCCTCACGTTAAGAGGCCTGCACTGCCTGTTGGGCTGAGATGTAACAGAAACACCAAGGACTCCACGGCGGTGAGATGTCTGGGTGAGGAGAGGCAGAGGTGAATCCTCTGAGCATGATCCTCTTGCTGTAAGGTACTATCTCTTTCCAGAAGAAAAAGCGTGGCTGAGACAGGAGAGAGAAAGATCACAATCAATGTGGGAGGCCCAAAGACTTTGCCATCCACACTGGGGCTGTGCTTGGTCAACCATGAACGAACAATTTTCTAGGAATGATCTGCTCATCCATGGAAGGTGAATGAGGTTAGCTTTGCCGGTGCACTGGGGTACCATTTCAAGCACCTGGGTGAAGTCGTTTACCAAGTGGCCTCGTGCTCTGGAGGAACTGATGACTTTACAAGGCTGAGCAGCCTGTGCCTCAGGCGGGTTATTTTTCCTCAACAGCCAGGGGACTTGAGCAGCAGGGGAACGTCCCACCAAAGACACGAGTGAGCAAACCCTGGAGGGTCCTGTGTCCTCAGGGAATACACTGGCCCCAGCCCTTGGATCCTCTTTACAATCTAAAGATGAGGCAGGTTGCCCTGGCTCAGGTTTCCACCTTCTGACCTGCGATTTGGTCTCTGCAGGCGGGTCCAGGTTCTTGGACAGACACACGGGTCCCTGTGTCTGGAGAAGAGTATGGTCACTAAGCACACAGGCCCCAGGCTCTTGGACAGCACCCCTTCCATAGACAGCACATGAGGAGATACACTTCTGGACTCAGAAGCAGACCAATGAACCATCTTTATTTGAGGGAAACAACGGTTCCCAGCTGTGGGACCGAGCCCCCTTGTATCCCCCGAACCCGTTTGGATCTCAAGGGAAACCTGTTGAGACTAACCTAGATGACCTTATCACACTGAAACCCTACCTCTGAAATGAAAGTCAACGCAGCCTTCTGGTGGTCCAAGATAAAAGTCCTTGATTGTTATTTACTCCTTTATTATTATTTCATCTGAATGCAGTCCTGGCTTCCAGTGTGCCCTGGAGGAAGCAATGCAGTTACTGGTTGCAACCCTTGCAGTTCTGACAGCACTGTGTTCCAGGCCTTGGTTAGGGCGGGAAAGGGAGAGAGAGGTGTATTCTGGGAGAGAGGGGGTGTATTCTGGCTGTGGGTGACAGGTCACCAGGAACCCCTCCTCCGTGTCTGGCCTGTTGCTCCCCAGGCTGACTACCTGGAACGCACCAGGAACTAACCCCATTCTCAGCCACAAACAGATCTGACAGGCTTTTTGTCCCTTGTATTTTGGCAGCAAACCTCCGTTAGGTAGTTATTAACTTTTAAATATAAAATCCAGGCACCAAATCATAAAGCAGAAAAGACATACATAATTTGGGTTAATTAAAATGCCTCCGAGTGAACAGGTGACAGATGTCAAGCCTCCTGGCACCCGGAAGAAAGGCACTGCGACAGACTATTAGGATTCCTGTGTTAATCAGGTAATAGTAACTTGGGTAATTAGCAAATCACACCAAATCTTGTTTAAGTCCCAAATCTCATTTAGAGCCTTTTGGAGAAGCTGTTTAAATACAAAGGACACACTCTCCTACTGACAGAAGATGCCTGCTTACTGGGGCAGACATCCCAGCCTCCTTCCTCTATTAAATCCATTTTAATTATGAAGTCTCAAGGTCTAATTCACCAAGGACTGTAACACAGAGTACTTGTCCCTTTGCTCTTGCTAAGGAATCAAGGAGCCCCAGAACCTGGAGTTCTCCTAGACATCAAAGACAACACATCCCAGACCAGAAACACGGTGATGGTCTCCGTCACTGTTCCGCTAAGGCACTCCACACCCCTTAGAAAAAGGTCTGCCTTTGCCTATTTCTGATTCACATGTAAAGGATCTAGGCAGTCAACACCTCTCCCTTAAGAGGCAGCCCTTGGTTCCCCAGCCTGGGGGCAATCTGAGGTACTGCTAGCTTACTTAGCACAGCAACTGGCTCCACACACCCCCAGTAAGCGTGGCGAACACGCTCAGTTGCACCAGCAGCTCTGGTCTGTGCTTCTGCACTCCTCTCTCCACGAGCTTGTTAAACCATTTTTATAGAGCTCTTTACAACACTCCTCCTCTATTTAGATCTAAAAGTACATTTGAAACGTTACTGAATTCCAATCCTGTCATCCTGCTTAGAATAGCTCATACTGGCTTGTTTCTACAAGACAGTCGGTTAAGCCACGGGATTGTGGGGTGTCACTTGCCCGTGTTCCTTTTCAGCTACAGCATGTCAGGAAAATGATCTAAAGGTCCGTAGCGGGCCTCAGGATTCAGTTGTCTTGCCTACTTACTGTTTGGAACTTAATCTATTTTTTTTTCTTTCCTTCTATTTATATTCTCTTAGCCAATCCCCCAGCCAGCATTCTGGAGAGGGGAGAGGTCAGATAGCCTCATTGATAGGAGAGGAGAGAAGCCCAAAGTCCTCAGGGCACCAGAGCTGGGTTACGCAGTGTATGTGACTTTGGCCAAGTTTCTTCTATTCTTTGAGTCCCATAGGCCAAATGGGAGCAAGAATATTTCCCCACTGGCTTTGCAGGAATGAGAAACAAAGGACAGAAGAAATGTCAGCATGTTTTGTTAACCATAAAGCCTTGCATCTGTTTACTCTGAAGGCCTTCTGAGGCCAGGAAAGGCATGAAGCAAGCCTGTGGCAGTACAGGTAACACGGGCGCCTCCCGTCTTGTTCTCAGTGGGCTAACTGCTCACCTGGCTTGCTGGCTCCTCTATCACATGGTGGGGGCTGACCAGATGCTCTCAATGAACCTGGTGTGGTGTCTGCTCTTAGAAGAAGATGGGCATGGGAAGACGGAATGGTGGAAAGGAAAGACCTCCGGCCAAGGAGGTTAGACACAGGTTCTAGGTACAACTCTGCCAGTAACCTATTATGTTAGCTAGTGACTTGGAAAATAAGACAAATTATCAGGATGACAGCTGGTGAACTCGGAGGAGGCAAAATGGTGCTCACTTGAAGCCAATGTGAGTTACGGAGAACAAGTCATCAGAACAAGACTTTTTTCACAAGGCATGAGATTGATAAACTTGGAAAATAATGTAGACAGGGCAGGCCTGTATTCAGTGAGATATAAATGAGCTTTCACATGCAATTCAGATGGTCAAGACAGAGAAGTGTGGTGGGGACAGAAATGCAATTAGGTGAGCTCATAAATGTTTGATGTGCCCAAAGGGAGATGAGGAAGGTCTTAACAGTAATTTCTTCTACCTATCATGGTCCGCATCTGTATTCGCAAGTGATGAGGAGCAGGGGCATTATGTGACGATAAGTGGCTGCAGACGCCATGCTCTCTGTCACCTTTCACACCACGCAGGCAGTTCTTCCTGCCTAGAACATTAATCCCCCGGCCAAGTCCTATTCACGTTTTCCAGAACACCTGAATGTCAGAAGTACTTTCCTGGAGGTTTCTGTATTTCCCTTCTCAGCAACTGTTGGTCACAATAAACTCTTTGGGGAGTACTCATGCCTGTCTCATTGCCCGCTGTATCCCCAGGCCCAGCAATGTGTCTGGCACAGAGAGGATGAACTAAATTTTCCTACGACATGAAGCTAGACATGGTGGTAGGCTGGATAACGAAACACAGATGCAAAAGTGTCTCAACAAACTAAATATAGCAGGGGCGAATTCCCTCTCATCTGATACGATAAACTTTAATTAGGGCTACCTGTAGTTTGCACACAGGTTCAGAAATCACAACTGCACGTGCAGAGGTGGAACACATATCTTGAACGGTTCTGCATGTAAAGAAGGACTGAAATTAAGTTTGGAATAAATGAATGTTTTCTGGTAAAACCACCAGGAAAGCCAACACCACTGAGAAGTGGCACAGATCTCCGGCAAAGGCAGTGGCGGCCTCTGGCCCCATTCTGGGTAGCTCAGACCTGAGAAATAACAAACCCGGGTAGGTCTGGAAGGGAAGAACTGGAATGGCATTGGGTCAGGAAACCAAGCAATGTGGAGAATGGCTCAAAGAATCGAACGTGGGTCTAGAGAAGAAAAGCTTCATTAGGAATACGTGATTTCCAAGTGTCTAGAGAGACGACAGCAAGGACACTGGATTTACTCTTGGTGGCCCAGGAGAGGCAGACCAATGGGAGAGAGAAACAGACTTCACGTCATCTAGGAGGAAATTTTATAAGAATTAGAGGTTTCCTCAGGGTACCTGCTCAGGGCTGTTTTCCAGCACAGAAGGCTCAGCCCAAGGCCGGATTGCCTCTCCCTGGTGATGCTGAGGAACTTACAAAGATACAGGCCTGCTTTAGGCAATCTCTCCAGAGTGCTAAGCAGCTCTGATACGCTTTCATGCTAAACAAGTCGCCTGCTGCCCTTCACCTTCCTCACAGTCAAGGGAAGAGGCTGCCATTTGCACCACAGCTGGGGTTTTGAGGGAGAGGCTGAGTGGTGTTTTGATTGGATGTCTGTCTGCCTCGCCAGCATAAGCAGGTGGTGCCTCTCTGCAGGGAACTTGCTGGAGGATGTGAGTCGCACAGAGCATGTGGGCAGCCGTGTGGAGCACCTCCCAAAAGAATCCTGTGCATCAATGGAACTGCAAGGGAGGACCCGTCAAACATCTTCCACCTCTCCCCAAAGCCAAAGCCTTGACTGCTCCTGCACCAAAGACATCCGGGCAGGCACAAAGGGCTTTCACTGGAAACCAAGAAAGTATTTTGTGCTTCCCAAGTTGGCAGCCGGGATTAAGGTTGTTTTTTTCTTCTTCTTCTTTAGTGGGGCTAAGTTCTTGGCACCATTGCGTGAGAGTAGAGACTACGCCCATTAAAAGACACTGCTCAGCAGGCTCCCCACAAACCTGCTGCTGGGGAAGCTGCCCTTACTGAAGACAGAAGCTGGTAGGAAGAAGTACTTTCTTCTCCCAAGCTTTCTGGAACTTTCTACAGATCCAGGATTATGACCGCCACCTCCACCAAAACCCCCAAAACAACAAATAGCCCCACCACCCAAGAAGAAGGTCTGTGAGGCGTTCTCTTTCCCATTTTGTTAGGCTGCTGGGGGTAAAGGACCAGGCGGAAGGCAGGGTGCCAGGAGCTCCTTTTCCCTGAGGCCCTGGTCCAAGTACAACGAAGAAAAATGAGACTGGGGGGAAAAAAGAAACCGTCAACACCACAAAAAGCAAATGGCTGGAAACCAGGAGGAGAGTTAGAAAAGGGGCTGCTCTGGGCTGAGTGCATGCCCCACACAGACCTGCAGAGAGGAGCCCAGCCCTGGGCCGGCCCCCACAGGACAGGCGGACAGTGCTGCTTCTGTTGGCAGATTTTTTTCTTCTGGTGGGGTGCTTTCTTCCTGCACAGCAGGCACCAGAGTGAACGCTGACAAGCACTGGCAGAATTTTAGAAATTGCTGCCACTCTCCCACGGACGTCCATTATGTCCCCAGAGCCTTGCGATTCACGGCATAAAAGCATAATCAAGAGAAATCATGGTTCAGCTCAGTCAGGGATGGGCGGAATAGGCCATTTAACTTTATGTTAAAAAAAGGAAAATAATTGGACCAAAATTTGTTTGAAATGGGAGTAGGAAATGGCTTGTTTTCAATCTATTTCAAATGAAAAGCCCCCATTAAATCCTCATTGGAAACTATTTAGTTTGGAAACAGTTCGGTGTTCCACAGGCAGTGTACATTAAAAGTTGCAGCACGGCATGATCTGCGGAAGGACCATCCGACAACCTGATGACCTAGTTCTTCAGGGCTTTTGAAAGGAGGGCCGGCTGGGCTGGGACTGTTCCCAGCCTGGCTGTTGGCTTCCCAACAAAATCTGCAAGACCACACTGGCTGGAGAAGAGGAAGCCTTTCAAGTTGACAGAAAGCCCCAAACTACCTTCTGTTGGCAAACGGCAATATGGTAGCAGAGACCAAAAAGAAGCCTGAGATGGTGGGAAACGGGTGGTCCAGGAGAAGGAAAGTCCTTGGGGCCATACCACTGTGTGGGTCTACCTCACAAATGATAGCAGTCAAGTCCTCCGTCCAGAAGGGTCAGGACCCAGCATCACAGAACTGCACAGAACTCCCCTGTGTCTAAAGTGTGGATCCCACGGCTAATGCTTCCAGAGGCCCTGGTGCACTGGGCCCAGATGCCCCAGAGACAGGCTGGCCTGAGAGGTGCTGATCTCACATGACAGCATCTCGATGCTCACTTCTCAGGTTCCATGTCTACTCCTCCCCAGGTGACTAGATTACCCAGCATTCCTGAGCATTCATGAAGTGCTAATTCCAAAGAGTTGGGCATTTTTTAACCCCCTTTTATTTATTGAACCTAGCACTGCATCTGGCACCCTGTTAAAAGTGCTCGATCTGTGTTTGATGAATGAATGAACGTTCTAGAAAATGACAAGGGGACCCACTTAAGGGAAAGGTTTGGGATCAGACTTGGGTATCTTCTTCCTTTAGGCAACAGAAGCACAAATCTTAAAAGTTCATATATACTAACAGTGCAAGAACCGGGCATTATGCAGACAGGTGAAAAAAACTTGTCAACTAAAAACCTTCAAGTAATATAAAACATTTCCTCCTGATATTAAAGACACATATTTAAAAACAACATATTGTTATGGCATTCAGCAGCAGTGGTTTTATTTATTCCTTTGAAAGGACAGAAGCCTCATGTCATGGGTGCTCCACATTCCTGCAGACACCTGGTGTCCCTGGTCGTCGCAGACCAAATATTCTGTTCAGCAACCCTGCGTTTCTCAATCTACTGAAATATTTACATTCTTCTCTTACTGCAATCTCTGCTCCTCTGTCTTTAATTCCCCATCTGCCTTCATTTCCTCTTTCATGTAACCTCCAGGGTTCTCTGAAAGTGATAAAATGGCTTTCAGCTGAGTACCATTTGATTTCTCTTGAGAAGACGGTGCTGGATTGCCTTTCCTATGCCAACGCTAAATGCTGCCTCTCACTTAAGGGTTAAACGTGCAAATTTTTTTTTCTTTTTTCTTTTTTCCAGACCCAATCCCCTCCATTCCTACCACAGCAATGCTGGCACAGTTTGCACAAGTCACTGGGCCCTCTAAATAAAATGGAGAGAACTCTCTGCTTGAAACTCTTAATTTCACTGCAAAGCATGGCTTAACTTCAACAGAGTTTGCAAGTATAACATAAATCACCCCAGAAAGAAAGTCCTCTTCCCCCTCAATTGTTTTATACATTTTAGCAGGATAAAACGCAGCCTGTCATTATTAACTTTAACACATTATTAATTTTAACACGGCAGAATTAATTGTGAGACTTGAACTTTGCTTAGACAATAACAAAAACACGACACTGTAGGCCCTGGGGTTGATGAGCATAACTACATATATCCTGGTTACAGGTCAAATGCTTTATTTTGCTTTTCATGGGTTTACAAAGGACCTACCATGTGCCAATCTCATACTGAGTTCTGCCAGGGGCACAGAACGAAGACTGGGTACTTGTCCTAGCTCCCCAGGCAGGCTGGGCATGGGTGCCACACATGTAAGTGACTGAATATGGAGGGGACATGCTGGGTGTGGGCAGAGCCTGGGCTTGCTGAGCTGTAAGGTTTCAAGCTGGGACACCAGGGTAGTGGAGTGCCAGGGCCCTGGAGACCAGCAGGCTAGTTGATTGGAGGGTTGGACACACATCGAAGGTTCTACAATTAAAAACACTTTCCCTCCTGTTGTTGCTTATGATTCTTCAACTAAAAAGGACCCTGGCTCCTGGCAGAGCAGCAGCAGTGGGATGATCAGATCAGGGGGTCTAGGTTCTTAGAGGAGTTCTCCACAGAAGATAAGCCCACTCTGCATATCTGTGGTGAGAGCCAAGGCCAGGGGCTTCTTCTCTCTCCTACCATGCTGGGCTGCCTGGGCTCCCATGTATCAAGAAGATCTAAAATAGGAAAAAGGTGCATCTACAACATGGAATTTCATCTCATGCCTCTTTTTAATGGTGCCATTTGGCTCTTAACTGCTTTTCAAGGAACCACAAAGAGTTATGACTTCTTGAGTCTAGAGTCAGGGTAGGGGCACTGCCTTGGGACTGTTTCCACCTTGGAAAACTCTCTTACTGACACTGTTTGCTTTATATTCTTCCTTTGAAACAAACTGCTCTGGCCACGTGCAGCCCTTCATCACCTCTCCTACCCACCTCCTTCCTGGGTGGGAGGGTGCTAGCACTCTGCGCAAGTTGTATTGACTGGCAGAGGATGGAAACAGACTAAATCAGCAGTGTTCAACTGATGGAGTCCAGGTCACAGTTGGCCTATGACCAGTAAGATGAAAAAAGCAGTGCTGTGAAATTTCAATTTCAACTTCCATGTATTAGATATTATTCTAATTTTGTATACTTTTTGCTTCTTTGGTGTTAATAATAATAATAAAAGTATCAAAGGTATCAAGTGCTTCCCTGTGCCAGGTCCTCAGTGCCTTACATATGTTATTTCATTTATTCCTCCCAATTACCCCATAAGGTCAGTATTGTTACAATCATCTCCATTTTACAAGGGAACTGAGGCAGAGAGGTTATTTAAATTTCCCAAGGTCACATGACTTGCTAGTCAGTAGTATCATCAAAATTTGACTCCAGAGCTCTTAACCACTGTATCTTTTTAGCGTGAAATGATGATGATAATACATGGTATTTGTATCTTAAAAAAAATCTTATTTGGTAATATATACAATCAGCAACTCAATTCTATGTAGTCCTCTTACAATTAAAAGATGTGTATATATATATATATACATACACACTGGATTAGTGAAATCCCAAAGCCTGATAACCTCTTTGTGAATCAGACGAAATCATCTGATACCAAACCAGGCATGGAAACTATCATGGGGCCAACTGAGATTTTTCTTTGGACAAAGAGACGCAGTCCTATCAACCCCATAGCATCATTCTACTGAATGAGATTCTACTGAATATGAACAGCTATAAAGAGCACAGGCTCTGGAGTCAAACTTCCTCAAATCCTAACCTAAACTGACCGGTTGTATGACCCTGGTTATCTCACTTTACCCTTTGGTTGCTCAGTTTTCTCACATGTGAAAATGGGGATTACTATGATACTGACAAAGTTGTCCTAAGAATTAAGTGAATTGATATATATGAAGTACCTAGATGATCTTTTAAAAATAAATTTAAAGAGAATTTAAAAAGGGGGCACCTGAATGGCTCAGTTGGTTAAGCGTGTGACTCTTGATTTTGGTTCGGGTCATGATCTCAGGGTTGTGAGGTCTAGTGCCAGCTTGGGCACTGTGCTCAGCGCAAAGTCTGCTTGAGGTTCTATCTCCCCCTCTGCCCCTCTCCTCACTTGTGCTTGCTCTCTTTTTCTCTCTCTTAAATAAATAAAACCTTTGAAAAAATTACTTATATCAGTGTCTGGCACACAGTGAGCCCATCATTACTGTTGCCACCATCATCATCACAATCACCGTTACAACTATTATATGGTTTCATGCTAGGTGTTTGCAAGATGACAAAATGTGGAAATATTGTTCTCTAAGTTCTTATTTTAAAAATAACAACAACAACAACAACAACAAAAAACCCCCGTATATTCCTGTCAATCCCCAGGTATTATATCTGCCGTATCTTTGGCTTACTGAAAAACCTCCAACGTGAAGAATCTCTTCACTGGTCTTTCCCAAAGTGCCAACACTTGCAAGCATCAGAAAGCAACCCTTGAGCATGCAGATTCTTAAAAAGCAGCAGATAAGAAGCACCACAAAGCCCCCCCACCCAAGCTCTGCTGAAGACTAGTCATTCTGTCCAATAGTAATGATCAAAAATGGCAGGCACTAGTAGCTTGTCACCTTGTAGGCGGGCAATGCAGGATACAACATTTTCCTTTCAGTGGGCCATCTCCTTGAGTGCTACAGAACAGTCGTCCCACAAGGCTCTCAGACCCTGGCATCATGAAGAGAGTCCCACTGTATTTACTGCATTCACTCTTCTCCAGGCTGAAGGCCACCAAGGTGTAGGCCGAGCAAGGTTCTAGTGACTTTACATCACCATAAGGAGCCACATGTGCCCACCACTGCCACACTCACCTGCCAAGAAAGGTCAGTCAAGGTCTGGCAGGACACAGCAGCAACTACCACCCCACTCCTGCTGGTCTGTGTGTCAGTTCTGGCTCCAATCTCAGAAGAAGAGCAGTGGAGGAGTCCCACCTTCTTTCTGACTGTGCAAACAAATCTGTAGAGATTCCACATTTAATCTCTTCTACTGTGCTGTCAGCATCACTACTGAGGCAAGAGGGCTTTGCCCACAGGACAGCATTCCTAAGAGCCCAGTCCCTGCACAGAGCTTCTGCAGTATGTGAGAACCAGCTGAGCAGAGTAGGAACTGCTGTGTCCTGGAAGAAAACATGCTAAGGAAAAATTAAAAAAATAAAAAAAAAAGAAAACATGCTAAGGGCAGTCTGAAACACCTCATCTATGAGAAAAGCAAAGGACACCGAGAGGCGTAGAGCCAGGGTTCTCTCTCTGGCAGCTAGAGCCACAAGGCAGAGTTCAGACCAGAGGCAGACCCTTGTTAGAAAAGAGGCTGGGGCAGCCCGGGTGGCTCAGCAGTTTAGCACCGCCTTCAGCCCAGAGTGTGATCCTGTACCCCCAGGATCGAGTACCCCGTCAGGATTTCTGCATGGAGCCTATTTCTCCCTCTGCTTGTGTCTCTGCCTCTCTTTCTCTGTGTGTGTCTCTCATGAATAAATAAATAAAATATTAAAAAAAAAAAAAGGCTGGTTACTTTCCAGCTGCTCTGGCACTGGGACCATTTTCTTTGATGGCAACGCAATATTGAGGCATCCCCTGGGTTAAAGGCTCCCCGCTCTACCTGACGACTGACCCTTTGGTCTTCTTGCCAGGACCATCCACAGCTACAAAAATGAGAACTATAATCCCTTCAAGATTGGGGGCAAAAGGAAAAGAAACCAAAAAGGAGATGTGTATCCATTCTTGTAGATTTGGATAGAATCCATTACCAAGTTGAAATCTCAATTCCTCCTCGGAACCCTGGAGCAGCAAGAGATCCCACGGATGGAAGTCTAGGTTAGCCTACTGAGGATGAGAGATCCTACGGATCAGAAATGAGTTGTCTCTACTGAGACGACCACCCCAGACCAACCAGCCCGACATTCACCACATGCAATCGAACGTCCCGACATCGGCCAAGCCCAGCTGGCCATGGACAACTGAGAGGATCCAGCAGAAATCAACTGAGTTGGCCCAGATAAGCGCAAACAACCACTTGATCCATAGGATTGTGAACTCTATGAAACAGTTGCTGTTTTACCTCACCAAGTTTTGGGGTGGTTTGTTATGTAACAAAAGCTAACCGACAGCTTCTTTCAGTGTCACTTGGAGGATGTAGTTGTCTGCAGGCCTGCCTACTCCTAAGAGCGTCGCCACTGACCTTCTGTCATGCCCTATGGGGCATCCAGCTGGAGCCCTCAAGTGACGTCACCCCAAAATAAAAATAACAGCAAAAAAAAAAAAAAGAAAAGAAAAAAAGAAGTCAGGGCCTGACGGGTAGGTGCGTGTGAGGAAGGGGTAGGGGTGATGGGGATGGAAAGAGCAGTCAGGTGGAGAGAGAGAGTGTCACTCAAGACACTGAGCTGAGACTGAACACTGAACACAGCAACAACCTCCCGTCCCCCCAAGGTCCCTTCTTCCAGTGGCAAACAGAAGCAATAAGAGCAGTGAATAAGCAAGTGTTCTGGCTAATTTTCAGGTCAGGCTGGGGGCCAGGGAGACAGGAGTGGAAAGAATCACAAAATGCATCTTGCAGAAGCACATCCCAAATCCTTGTCAGCTCTGCTATTATCATCCTAAGTAATTCTACATGGATAGGTAAAATAAAGGCTTGAGCATAAGGTTTCTATCTGTGCTGCACAGAAGCTGATTAAAAATGCTAACTACCATGATTGTCCAACCACCAGACGTTCCCCAGAGACCCATGCTCACAGATGGTGATTAGTTTGGGATGGCCAGAACATTCACCAGTACCATGTTGCCGTAACACCCACAGACTATCTGTCACACTCCCAAGAGGCCGTTAAAGGCTGTTTACTTCATACAGTTAACTTGAACCATAAGCTTCACAAGCCTCTTTGATGCAATTTTAATCACTCTCCTCATAAACCTGTAACACTCCCCGGCATGGATATGCATTTGCACACAGCACAACGCACAACTCCCCTTGGAATATTGCAGCTCGCACCACCCCCTCCCCATCCTACCCTCCCCCAAGTGGATGCCGCCTCACTGCCTCACTGCAGATACCGTCTAGGGGCTCCCCTGATTCACGCACTTGCATTAGTGCTTCCCAGTGTGGTAATATATCATGGCTCCCAGTGGAAATTGGGTGATAAAAGATCAATACCAGGACCTTGTAACAAATGTTCCAACAGTGAAACTGCAAGCCACTGTTTATCTTCTCTAGAACATATTTTTTCCCCCAAGCAAATTCTAATTTTCTAGACTGACCTCAGCTATCTTTTCTGATATTTATTTATTTGTAAAGCAAAAAATCAGTGAGGTCCTGGATACTGTTCCTGAAAAGATACAAAGCCCAGTTTCACCATTGCCTCCCCTTGCCCCCGCCCTGAGAACTCTGGTCCCTGGCACGTCCCCCTACAAGAACTCCCTTGTCCCTCTCCAAATTTTACCACTTCACAAGGGCACATCCTCCATTCGGCAGACTGGCAACATGTTCTCTCTGGCGGGGCTCTGGGCAGTGAAGCTGTGACATTTGGGAAACGTGCCAGCAGTGAGAGGGACAGCCTGGGATGAAAGGCAGGAGGCCTTTCAAGTAATTTTATGTGAATTCCGTGTGATTTGACATTTCTTTATAGGTAAGATTTCTTTGGTTTCTTGAGGTACCATGCCACAGAAAAACTAGAGGTTCAGCTCGGGCTTAAAACTTCTGGGTTGAACCTTGGGAACTACGCAGCTTTGCCAGGTCAGCCAGGCTCTGCAAGCTTCCCACTTTTTTCCTTTGTAAAATGGGAGTAACTCTCTATGCTGCTTAGTGCACAGGACTGTTGTGCAAATCAAATGAAATGCGATTTTACAAAGGGGTTTTGTAAACTTTGTGAAATATCAGAACATTTTTTAAAGTTTTAATTTTTTAATTATTTATTTTTTTTTAATCTACACTGTTATTGCTGATTTGGGTTCTTTATCCCAGCTAGGTAAAGACAGCATCAAGAGCGTTGCGGAGCTGCTCCGTTCACAGTGCTGGTATTCTTCCTGACTCTCCCATCTGATGGTCTGCCCACAGGCAGGTTCCCCACGTGTCTGTATTGGGTTCTTCAAGGCTCTGGGCTCTTTTGCCGCAGGTGTCAACAAACACAGCCCTGGGTGTCCTCCGGTGAGCACAATGGTGTTTATGCCTGGCCACAGTTTGTGAATGAGATTATTCTTTCAACAAATAAACAATATTTGGGGAGAAGCTTTCCCGGGCGCTATTACCTCCATTCTTGGCTTTGCCCGCCTTTGCTTTTCTCTTCTCTCTCTGTGCCCTGTGGCTCAAGAGTCTGTTTCTAGGTAGAGCCTTCCAGAAGACCACTTCAACTGCTGATCCCTGTTCATACCACTGCGCCCCTTTGCCCCCCCCCGCCCCCCCCCCCCACCCTAAATTGAGGCCTTATTCTCCACACATCTTCAGTTTTAGGAAACAGAATAATCTGCCTCACAGGTCACTTTTTATAAAATGCATTTTATTATTTATTTTCTCCTATTACTAAGGCAGGTTCATGTTCTCACCTCTTTCTTCCCCCTCCAAACTCAGAGTTAAAATGAGCACGTGGCAGTACCTGCTCGGGATCCCTGGCAACCCTTTCTTCTCAGCTAGAACCAGGGCTTCCTCTTTCCTGTTGATTTGTATTTTCCCTCCCTCCAGACATCAGGGTTTCTTCTGTTGGAAGATCCTGACCCACAGCTAGTCTCTGCTCTGGGCACTTAGGTCCTGGACAACTCCACTATGGAGGATTTCCTCTCACCTTTTCCCTATAGAAAAGTCTCTTCTAGTTTAAAAAAAAAAAAATCCTTACATTTAAGTGAATCAGGCTCCCTTTAGGGAATTAATGGTCCATCTACAGTATCCATCCTCTAAGTTGAAAACTACATGCTTAGAACAAGGCTAACTACAGCAGACATGTTAGGAGTGGATCTCATTCCTCTAAAGAGAGGATTATAAAACTTAGCCTGGAAACCTAACTCCAGGCCTTGCGACCCACCCAATTTGTCTCCCACTGCTAAATGTAGATGTCACTGATAAAATAAGAGCTTTGCTTCTTGTCTCAGAAGGAAGAAAAATCTTGGAGAATACAGTTATCATTGGAGGCACGGTTCGATCTTATCTCATTAATACTGACACATCTCCCCACCAAAGAGAACTTCAGGTTGCCATAACAACTCCTCTGTAGAATTTAAAACCCAGAAGCCCACTTCCACTGTTTATATTTAGCGCTATTTATGTAGACCAGTGTTTTCTTCTCTTTTATATCTCTTTTTAACAAAGGAAGAAATGGCATATGGTATCACAAAGTGAGAAATTTATTTCATTTGTACTATGGCCATGATGTGAAGAGTAGTTTCTTTTTGTGGAGGGCGTATGTGGAGAAAGAATGCAAGGGGAAGAAATTTGTAGGATTTTATGAAATAAAGATAAAGATAAAATAAAATAAAGATCATATTGATCTATACCTGAAATTGCTGAATAAGATGTATGGACAGTTATTACAACCAAGTGGCTATACTCTTGAAAGGGGAAAGAGGATAGATAGGGAGTTCAGTAGCAACAAGAGGAGCAGTGAGCAATTCCAGTGTTGGGGAGGGACATGTAGTCAGCTTTTGCTGGAGGGACTGAAATTTTAACTTCTACCACTGACCAGGAGCCTCAAACACGAAGCCAGTCCTAGTGGACCCGGAGTGCACGGTAACTGGTTGAAATGAGCTGATGTTTCTCGGCCCAGGTGCCCAGCATTCCACGGTGAAACCTACAGAGGCCCCTGGAGACACTATGCTTTTTTTTTTTTAAGGTTTTATTTATTTATTCATGAGAGACACACAGAGAGAGAGAGAGTCAGAGACACAGGCAGAGGGAGAAGCAGGCTCCATGCAAGGAGCCCGACCTGGGACTCGATCCCATGTCTCCAGGATCACATCCTGGGCTGAAGGCAGCACTAAACCGCTGAGCCACTCAGGCTGCCCAGAGATACTATTCTTAATGGATTTCTGGAGAAGAGATGAGAAAGATGGAGCTGGGCACAGGAGAACAGAGTGATTCCCAGGAATGACAGCTCAGCTTGCTTGCTATCAGTTCCAGGAATGATATGAAACAGACTCTGTTTAAATATTCTGAAAAGCACGATAAATCAAAAGAGTAAGAAGCATTTGGAATCTCTGTCTTGGGAAGAAACATCCTATTCAAGTCAACAAACATTTACTGAGTGTTGCTTGTATGTAAAACACAGAGCTAGGGGCTGAGGCTGCCTGGCAGCAGCGACGGGTAAGAGCATGTTGTGGCTGGTGAGGGTGTGGGGTGAGGAAAAGGGAAGCCAGGAATTTCAGACACACAGAGCAGGTGGAGGCCAGAGGAGCAGGGATTAGAGGCTAGGGAGCAGAAGGAGATGGGTGGGTAGTCACGGAGAGAGGGAAAGATTTTTTTTTTAAATATTGGTTGACTGATTGATTGATTGATTTATGATAGAGAGAGAGAGAGAGAGAGGCAGAGACACAGGAGGAGGGAGAAGCAAGCTCCATACAGGGAGCCCGATATGGGACTCGATCCCGGGACTCCAGGATTATGCCCTGGGCCAAAGGCAGGCGCCAAACCGCTGAGCCACCCAGGGATCCCCAAAAGGGAAAGATTTTTAAGTGGGATGGGACATGAGCAGGATCTGGAAGTTGTATAAATTCTGACTGGTAGGAAAAGGGGAATGAGCTGGGAGATGGAATGAGGTGGGCAGTGAGCATGGAGTAGGTCAGGGAGCAGTGAGCAGAGACTGCTGTGGAAGGGCAGCCCCTTCCCATGAGTCGGCTGTGGAAGGCAAGTGAGGAGGTCCCTGGGAGAAAATCTGGGGTCTGAGCTATGCGAGTGGAAAGGCAAGAGGCATTCCAAGGACAGAAGTGACAAAACTGGGAGACTTGCTAGATTTAGGAGATGAGAGAAAGCAAGACTGTGACTTCTCTCTCTGAGACCAGACTCAGAAGAGCAGCTACCTTGGTGGGGGGAGGAGCGACAGGTGATGCGTCATACATTCGTCACTGTAGTGTTTGGGGACTGGGGCAAGAGCTAATCCTCACCCAGCAGGAGATGTGCTGTGAATGATGGCTGGGGCCAACTGTCTAGATGCTCTGAGCAACTTCTGCAGTTAGCCTGAGGCTTGACGGGACGGTAGCTCCCTCTTACTGCGGTTTCACCTTCTGTGATCAAGAGCAGTCCCGAAGCAGACACTCCTCCTGACATATCCTCAGAAGATCAGTAGGAGCCTAACGCTACGTCAAGATGCCTATATCACTCGCCTCGTTTCACCTCATCACGTGGGTGTTTTATCATCACGTGGGTGAGTACAGTACCACAGACATTCTGAGACTCCATATTCACACAACTTCTATTACAATGTGTTGTTAGAATTATTCTATTTCATCATCAGTTATTGTTGTTCATCTCTTAACTGTGCCTAGTTTAGAAATTGAACATTACCACAGGTACGCATGTATAGGGAAAACCATAGTTTATACAGGGGTAGGTACGATCTGTGGGTTCAGGCATCTGCTGGGGGGTTAGAACAAATGGATCACCCCATGGCTATGGGGGATGGCTGTACTGCGTCACTCAAATGCTCTCCTCTAGGCCACTCAAGTGTCTGTATTCTCCACCAAGTGGGCTTCTCACCTCCAGAGGGAAGACTTCTCGATCCTTTTCCAATCTGTTTTAGTCTTACCAAATCTCAGTAATGTCTCTGAGAGCATATATATGTATGTATGTGTGTGTGTGTGTGTATATATATATATATATATATTATATATATAATATATATATATAAAATCACAATCAGTTGGTTTTCCCAGGCTCAGAATGTTGCTTAGTCCCCCTCAATTTTTTTTTTTAATCTTGGGTATCACTAGGCTTTACTTACACTGTGGTTTTTCTTTCTGTTTCAAACCTATAATCTCTCTGATCCCTCATCGTAACTAGTTTTACAGTGCTTTTTTTAAAAACACTTTTTCCTAGTGCTTCTCCCCACTCCTTCCTCCGCCTCCACTTCAAAGTCATCTTGAGCAGATCAGCTGGTATCTGGGAAAAAAATACCCTGTTACCATTTTCATGTTACATAATTCCTTCACAGTTCTCTTTTGAAATTTCTGAGTGCACGTGCTCATTCGTTCATTCCATTCATTCCTTCCTTTGTTCAATAGGAATCACACTGATCACCTTTAATGGGCCATGCAATATGCTAAATGATGAGTAAGTAAGGACATGCCCCTGGCCTCCAGGACGTTATGATCTTTTAAGGGAGGTGACCTAATACATTAAAGATGACCACTAGGCTAAGCATCCTGACGAGAAGGAATGGGAGCCATGAGAAGAGATAGGGAAAGGAGGGAAACCTTCCTTCCAGAACTGTAGAGGAACAGAATGGGATGCCTCAGGAGGGAGGCAGGGCCCCTTCCCCATGAGGTGAAGGCAGATGCCATGTGACCATCTGCCAGGGAAGCTACGGAAGGAATTCTCTGAAGGATGGGTAGCTGGAAAAAAATAACATCCGGGCCTTTTCCATCTCTGAGCCACTAAGATTCTATAAAGCAGGACCAACCAAGAGGGAAGAGAACAGTGTGATTTATGACAATGCCACTGCCCGCAAGCCAGGACACTCATTAGATCCTTCCCTGCCTACATTTCACTGACCAGCTGATACAAACTTTTACTGCTTTCTCCATTTAAGATCTTATTGAGGTGTCCACACCGAGCTATAAACTACAGGAGAAAGCCTCAAGGAGCAAAGAGTCCTGCAGACACCATCTACTGAGCAATTCCTATTGATGTTAATCATTTATTTGAAAGGAAGAATAAAACATATTAAAGGGACTTTGGGGATTACTCTTCCTATATTGATAACCCATTAACATTTAGTGAACTAGAGTAATGGTGAAGGCAACCCGAAGCTGTCTGGAAAGCCAAGAAACCCGCTTAACTTTCATACAACAAACTCGCAAAGTACTTCCCTGATGCTTCTTGGCTCTTCTGGGAGTCCCGGGCAACCCTTTCTCATTTGTGAGGAAGAAATGGCCATTAGGTTCAGGCTATTTCTTTTTGGCAGGGAGCTTAATGCAGCCCAGAGCTCTCCTGTGAGTTAACATCGGCACAAGCTGAACATTTACGGATGCTGATGAGACCGGTGAATGCCAGAAGGTCCAATAGCCACTTTTATTTTTTACTCCGATCTCCCTCATACATGTACGTGACCCACCACATGGTAGAGACAGTCTTCACCCAGGGTCATAGACTTTGTAAGTGGGAGAGTCGGGGCTGTAAGTGGGAGAGACAGGGCTTCCCCAGGCCTCTGGAAAATGTGAAGACTACACTGGTACACCACCATGGTTCCTTTCTGCTTCATTATTCTCTATCAATCATGCTTCTCCCTTACAGACCCTGATGTAAACTCGTGTCAATAGACAAATGGTCTCTAGCATCTGTGGTCAGAAGGAATGGCTCAGTAGTATCTACAGAAAAATAAATAGCAGACTTGCCTCCAAATTTAACTGGACTGTACAAGTAACTTCATTGAGTGGATTAATTCGTTTAATTTTTTAAGGAAAAGTTTTGGAGCTAGTTGATCTGCTCTACTGAGAAGTCATGTTGCTCAGAATTCCATGAAGGAATTACAGAGATTCTACTGTTTGCAGGTAAGAACCTAGGCTGGAAACATCCCGGCCACCTACTAAAGCAAGGTTCCTTTTGCCTGGAAGCACACAAGTAATATTTCCAGTGTAGACTCCTTATTGACCCAAAGGTGTCCCTCCAGAATGCCACAGAAGCAGGGTAGGCTGTACTTTCTAGCTACAGGCAGTAACTCATCCTTCTACCACCTTCTCTCCTGCCCCCACCCCACCACCAGAGGGAGCTGCACTGTTGTCTGGATCCACTGAACAACAGGGCTTGTTTGAGAACCTGAGTATCGGAATAGAACCCCAAATGGATTCCTGAAGAGGGGTCTGGATTGGCTTGCAACTACTCCTGCGGCCTCACCTAGGGAGAGCTGGAATGGCCTTCCGTGCAGGTGGGGGTCCAATTTTCACAATCAGATGTCAACTTTACCACCTGCACTTCTGATTTCTAAGGCATAACGCTCTGCCCTAGACCAGCAGCAGCGAATGCAAACACACCAGGCTCTTGTCGGAGAATACAATCTCAAACAGTCTGCTATTCAACTCCTATCAAAAGCCCAGCTGAGAAAAGCAATATTTACAAAAGATTATTTGAAGGACAAGCAGTTCATCCATTCTTCAAAACATTCTAAATTCTATCCATGGATCAAATCTGACCACCTCGGAGCTACACACTAGGGCCATATTACCTTAGCCCCACACAGAACTGCTGTCACTGGATTGTATTTTAATGTCATGCCTTTTGCTCTCATCAAAAAAGTGACTTACAAGAAGCATTCATACAAAATCTGTTATTGCATTTGAGGAAAACATTGTTGGAATACTGTCCAGTACACAAAATCCCATGTGAGAAAGTTATCTAGGCAAGTTGCCTTAGAGGAAGCTTTAATTCTTGAAGAAATGATAGTCTCCTTTTCTAAGTAATTTCATAGTGAATCTGACCTTGGCAGCCAGGAATTTCAATGTCAAATCTAAAGCTTCGGTGTGGCAACTACACTGATCCTTAGGTTTTTTGAATCCATAATCTTCTTTTCTTGGTCCCTGTTTTTCTAGTTACTTATTTTATGGTTTGGTATATTTTTTTAACATAGTCTGTCATAGAACTTTTAGGGCATCAGGTATGGTCTAAATAAGTCAAGAATACTTGGATATGTGTTGATGTAAAATCTGTGCCTGCTGAGTTATCCTTACTTGAGTGGCAATTCTCTTCTTGGTAGCACTGTTTGTAGCATAGAAATAATAATGTTGATAATCATAATGATACTCATAATAAAGCTATTACTTATTTTGTAATTTCTATGTTTCTAGGCACTGTAATAGCAATGTTTCACACAATGTTCTTACTTAACCCTCTTTCAAAAAAAAAGATTTCTTGATTTATTTGAGAGAGAGAGAGAAAGAGAACATGGGGGGAGGGGAAGAGAGAGAATCTCAAGCAGACTCCGAGCTGAGTGTGGATCCCAATGCAGGCCTTGATTCCATGACCCTGAGAACATGACCTAAACCGAAACCAAGAGTCAGTCAGACACTTAACCAGCTGAACTACTTAGGCACCCCTTAAGCCTCTTAATAACCCTATCAGCTAGGTATCTTTAGCTTCATTTCACAGACAAGGAAAGCAAGGCCTGGAGAAGGGATGGAACTGGTCTGTTATACACCTAGTAGAAGCAGAATCATACCTAAATCCTATCTGACTGCAAGCTGTGTAAGATATCCTTACTCACTGCAATGGGCCATTTTGAGGGAGGATGATTAAAATAACAAATGCTATAGATCTATGGCTGGGGCTTTAATTCCCCCACCTCTCCTTGTATCATGGTAAAGCACTGCATTAAAGTCTGTCTCTGGTGCCAACACCTGTACTTCTCATGTCCTAATCTAAGCTCATGGGAAAAGTGATAGAGTACTAGGTAAAGATGAAAGTATATTTTGTAGATAAGACCAAATCAAGAGTTTAGATCATCTATTGTGGCAAAAGTTAAAAAACTAAACAAAGAACCATTAACTTCTTCAAAACACTGGAGTATAAATACTTTTGGGAGATTTCCTACCAAGCCCTGCAGGCATTCCAGATCTGCAAATGACTTGGTCCCATTTGGAAACCCTGATTTGACCTCTAGAGAGGCTCGGCCTCGCAAAGTGCCCAGAATGTCCACCACCATGAGGTGACATGACTGATGTTGACATCACACAAGATACAACCCCTGCCTTATTTTTTCCTCTTAGCGAGTCACACATCACAGTTCTTTGCCATCTGGTCTCCATTAGTTTGGGACACAAGGATGAGGTTAAGGACATCTGTTTATTTACCCTTTCACTGACCAAATACCTAGCACCTTCTAGGCTAAGCCACAGGGATTCTGTCCTTAAGAGCTTCATAATAGATTGGGGAGACAAAATCTCCATGGAAGAAGAAACCAAATGCAAAGCCACCTGCATAAAAAGTGAAAGGTAGCACCACAGGGATGGTCTCTCTAAGTGTAGAAGAAGCACAGGAATGAGCATAATGAAACAGGTTCGACAAAGAAGGGTTCATTGAGAAAGGGAATGTTGGAGCCCCTCATGGGTTTTAATGGTAAATCTGATCTATGATGTCTTTCTTAGTTTAACAAACATTCAGCCTGCCTCGAATCCTTATAAGGCTCCAATCTTGTACCATGTACTACCCCAGGGGCCAAAAAAAAGCAGTGGGTGCATAGATAAGCTCTCTGCCCTCGGGGTGCAAGAGTCAAAATAATACCAGAAAGTGATGGGTATTGTGAAAGAAATAAGAGAAGGCATTATTGGCTGTAAGAGGGGTCCTAGCTAGAGTGACCTTGGAGGTTATCATTCTGGCTGTGAAATCTAAACTGAGATCTGAATGAAAGGAAGGAGGTAACTCTAGGCAGATGTGGGCAAAAGTATTTCCGGCAGAGGCAGCAGCAAGAGCCAGAGCCCAGAACAGGCTCATACGCAGCAGGAGCCTGAGGAACAGTGGAGGCCAGAGAGGGCGGAGCATGGTGACCAAGGGAAGACCCGGCAGGGCTGCCAGATCAGAGAAGGGCTTTTGGGCCACAGCAACAGGCCTGACTTTTCTTCCAAATGAAATGAGTAGCCACAGGTGAACTTTGAGTACACACATGTGCACACCTGTCCATGTACATATGCATGTGTGTGTCACAGAGAGAGAACTGATAGTACTTAGGTTTTGAAAGTATTATCTGAAATGAGGCAAAAGTTGCTCAGATATGACACCAAGAGTGTACACCATAAAAGGAAAAAAAATGACAACCTGGACTTCATCAAAATTGGTAATTTTTGTGCTTCAAAGGAAGAAGATGAAAATGAAGAAAATGAAAAGACAAATCATATGCACATTGGGAGAAAATATCTTATAAAGGATTTGTATCTATAACATTCAAAGAACGAATTGAACTGTATACTTAAAATGGGTCAACTTTATGATCTATAAACTACATCTCAATAAAGTTTTAAAAATAGTGCACTCAGCCTACAGCCTCTTTGATGATCCAGATTCCCTCCCCACTTCTTCCTCTGACCTCCCTCAAGGGCAGCCAACGAGAACACCTACTCAGGTGGATAGTGGTCACAGCAAGTAGAGTGGTGCAGCAGAGCCCTGCCAATGTCACTGACTTTCTGTGTCCATGTGCCAGTTACAACCTCGTCAAATCTCAGTTTTTCTCCTATAAAACAGTAAAAAGATCTATACTATTTATCTAAATGATGAGTCGTTGAATGTAGCGTATGAGATGCGAAGCCATTCATAAAAGATTTTGTTCTTGTTGAGCTATTACACCTACTCTTGAGCCCTGGGACTTCTCTCAAAGTTAGTTTGCCATGGTTAACACTCTATTTATGTTGTCTATTAAATTCTAATTGAGTTTTAGTAGCATTCAGACTCAACATCTATTCATTCTGTGATAGAATGATCGGTTTTCGGCACCACAGCTGGTCTGGGAAGAAAGGATGTGGCAACCACTCACTGTTAATTCTATCCTCTACATTTTAAAAGGATGAAGCACCAAATCCAAATCTCCCAGGAGCTCTCTCTTTCAAAGATGAGAATCTGCTTAAAAAAGACATCAGTTCTGTCCTCTCACAAGTTGTTGAACTCCACAAACCTGAAACTTTCCTTGAACTACTAGTCTGTCCTTCATCTTACCATGTGCATGTCCTCTGAATATCAAAGTTCCCCATGACCTAGTTGATGTCACCATTTTTATTTGATAACTGAGGTCCCCAACTATTTTCAGTAAGGAAAAAGATATGAAGGAGATGTCAGAGAGAAAGCAAACAGGATCATTAAAGGCTTTTAGTGTTGTTGGCTTTTTTTTTTCCCTAATAGGTGAAGTTCCTAAATAGTAACTGTGCATGTGAACAGGGTGATGTGCTACCTTTTCCATAGTGCCCCTTTCCAGCCACAGAACTTAGAAGAATTATGAAAATTGACAATGAAAATCTTTTCATTTTTGCTCAACTTTCAAATAACTTCTTTCCTAGACCCTTCTTGTCCCCAAATGCTTTATTTCAATCTTACAATCTTAAAACACAAGTTATAAAAAATAACTTTAAAGGCACATTTGGAGACTTGGCTTTAAACATGAAATAAGGACATTAAAATGAATTAGGTCCAGGCCTTTCCAGACTGTTTCTAAATGTTTGCTGTCGTTATATTTCACATTAAGATGTTGACATGAATGAGGAAGCAAATAAGGGTATTGGCGATTCAAATATTTTACCAGCATTTCACAGAGAATTATCTTCCCAAATGGCTATATTTTCATTTGCCAAATAAGACATTTAACTTCCATTCATTTCCTGTATTACTTTTCTTCTATTTATATGTTTTTCTGGATTAATCTATGACTTTTAGAGCAAGAGAAAACAAGCAATTTCTGTCATTAAGTTAACTGAACACAGATCATATGCAAGATGCCCAGTAACACAGGACTCCAGCTGGTTCTCCTATAGATTATCTACTAACTCCTGTCAATCTCAACTGGGATTTTCTCTGAGGTAGAAGAGCCACCAACCACCAAATGGGCTTTGTGACTTGATTCAGGCATTAGTCAATCTATCTCATACCACTAAACCCACTGTATCAAAGTCTAAAACTCATGTTGACTTATCACTAGTTTCCATTCTAAGTTGACCATTTGCATAGGGAGCACTCTTGGGGACTTATGTAGTGTTGGGTGCTTTACAGACTCATCATATACAGAAGATAGAGTCCTCGTCAAGGCTTGAGAGGATGTGGTTTCTCTTTAGAGGTCTGTTACATAGCAGCTGAGTAAAGAAATACCATACTTACTTAGGCTGTTTGGCGTAGTGCCGAAGTCCAAGGGATCTAGGAATGAGAACTTGGTTTGTTCTTCTATCTACCACTGACCACCAGTGTAGTCTGGACTCAGTTTTCTTACCAACAGATAGAATTGTACTTAATTATCTGTAAGGTGTCTCTAGCTATTTAATTTAACTCCCTAAACACAAATCCTCCACAGTTTTAAAATTTTAATCATATAAGTCACATATGATCAAATAACAGAAAAGGATTAGGCTGAACAATATGAATTTGTTGATTACTTAGCCATTTTTGATCAATAGATATGGCAATTTCATATTGTTCACCTTAGCATACAGTATTGTAAGTGGAAGCCTTGTTGCTCAAACATCAACGCTGGTTTATATTAATAACTTATATTTGTTAAAAGTTTAAAAGTGCTTTCATGTACATTATTCATATGCAACAAACATTTCCTTAGGGCCTGCTCTATGCTTGGGGCTTTTGGATACAGTTTTTCATTTAATCCTCATGGCATCTGGGTAAGGTGGGTTATTCTGATCTATAGGGAAGTGAAAAAACCCCAGACAACGGGATAAAGTCCCCAAGGTCAAACAGCAAAGAAGTAGCAGATTCTAAGCTCTTCCCACAGACACTCCTCCCCCACCCCCACTGCCTTGAACCCGCTGAACAAATCTAATGTCTTTCTCTCATCCTGAGAACCTCTGCTATGGCAAACATCCTTCTGATGACAAAAAGAGGATATTTCAGGCCTACATTAATTGTCCCCCCCCCCCTTTGCTTGCAATACCATGCCTGAAAATGGTAGGTTCCTCCCCAAATCCTCCTGGAGAAGCAAGGTGCGGTTGTGTGGGAGGAGGAGGAGGGCTCCTTCTATCTGCAGAGACTCTTACCGAGGGGAAAAAAGCACATCTTATAGGTAAAAGCTCTGTTGCTTGGCTTGAAGCTAACCCCTACGACATACATTACTGTCTTTCTGTTCAATCAGTGTTCTGCTACAAGAATCAGTTACATTCAATCATCTGAAAGAGCTATTAAAAT
Organism: Vulpes vulpes; assembly: GCF_048418805.1. Lineage (NCBI taxonomy): Eukaryota > Metazoa > Chordata > Mammalia > Carnivora > Canidae > Vulpes > Vulpes vulpes. The sequence continues at coordinate 77,543,642 of NC_132782.1, forward strand.
GCTGATAAAAAATTCATAAAGTAACACACAGTAATGAATCAGGAGAATTCAGTAAAGTGAGACCTACCCTTAGAGCAGGGCAAAAATGAAGGTGAACGATCGTTTGGGCCCAGCGGCCATGAAATACCCTTTTGGAAGATGAATAATTCTGTTTAGGGCTGATAAGTTGAACTAATTTATAATGCTGTTTTAGGTCCACTGCTGGAATATTTCAAATCCCTCAACTTTAAAATGCATTGCCTGTCAGAAACTGGTCTCTTAACAGTTTCCTCTTAACATTTTTCAAAATGTAACCTAGACCAATTTGCATGATTTAATGCTTATTGTATTATACTGTGCAAGATTTAAAATGGGAAATAAAATTTAAAAAAAAAAAAGAGAGAGAGGGAGAGACAGAAAGAGGCAGACAAGGTGGCATGAAGGGAACAAGCGAGGGCCACAGGGAGAATTAAGATCCATCAGTGTTTGGCAGAATGTCCTCCCCGGACAAGAAAAATTGAACTGGGCATCAAGGGCCCGACAAGTTTCTCACCTGCTGAGTGGACTTGGGGGTCTGAGGGATGGTGGGAACCATCCTCATTAAGGCAAGTGATGAAAGCAACTTGGTGATTCAGCAGGAGACAGCAGACTGAAGCGCTCCACTGAATTTTCACCACTACCCTCCCATTCCATTCCCAAATTATTCCCAGAAATTCTAGGAAATGCTTGTAGGAGTCATGACCATGATGTGGGTTCAGAATCTCCTTCTCTTCTCTCCTTAATCCACCCTCTGTTATGCACTACACTCATCTTTCTAAAGCAAATATGACCACGTTGTTAATTTTAATAACCCTCCATGACTTCCCAATTGCCTACTGGAAAGACTCAACTCCTGAGCATCGCCTACAAGCCTCTCTGTGCTACAGCTCCCAATACCTATTTGGTTGCATTTTCTGCTACTTCACAAAAGAATGAAGGAACAAGGAATGATTATAAAGCACATCATGGAAAAACATTAGTACCCAGAGCATATAAGGAGCTCTAGAGGTCAATATAACAAAACATTAGCAACCTAATAAAAAACGGGTAGAATACATCAGTATGTTGACTAGCTTATAAGCATGTAAAAGATGTTCCATTTCACTAGTGATTCAGAAAATCTAAATTATAATAATAGTGAGATATTTTATATCCATCAGATAAGCAAATATTAAAATGTCTTTGACGTAAATGTTGGGCAAGATGTGGCCAAAGGGAACTCTCACATGCCTTTGGGATGTGGAAATGGATTCACCCACTATACAGAATAACTAGCAGTAAGCAGTCAGGGAGAAAGTGCCTCATCTTTGGTCTACTTGATCTTTGATCTAAAGGGAACTTGGTTTATAGTGGAATTCTTCATGATGATAAAAATGGAAGACAAGCTAAATATCCATTGACAGGAGGATTACTAAAGTGTGGTTTATCCCTATAATGAAATAATATACAGCAGTTAAAATAAATTAGAGCTGTGCCTAAAATAAACATCTAAGACACAAAGTGTAGCTGAGGAAGCAACTTTCAAAAGGATATGTATGGAGGACATGATTCATACAGAGTTTAAAATTTGTAAAACCAATCCATCCAGTGTTTACTCACTAAATTATGGGGCCATTCAAAGGAAAAGTAGATGACCTCTATGGGAATAGCATTTCCTTTTAATAAAGGGGCTAGGTCAGGATTAAAATACCTCCCCAGGAGCAAGAGACGGATTACAGTAAGTATCTGAGAGTGGAGTCAGCTTCATGAGTGTGGTTTGCTGTGGGCGTAGGTACCGTGTTGCGGGGAGGGGGTTAAATAACATGCCTTCTGGGCTGGACACACTCAAAACTGTCCCCTTATTACATCCTCACTCACATAACAGAATGTTCTTTGATTGCACACAGGCTTTTGATGTCTCCAGTTATGGAAAACAACCGCACCTCTTATGGAGGCTGTGGCTTCCGGGGCTGTGCTCTCCATTTATTCATTTAGGAGACTGTGGATCTGATCAGAAATAGCCACTTTGGTAAACGGACTACTACCACCCAGAGCTTTTATAAATCTTGATTAATTGTTTCAATGTTTTGGTATGAAAGGTTTCCTCCATGTTGTGTTACTTTAAAATTTTTACACAACCCAAGTTGTCAAATGGAGGCAGAAACCCCACATAACATGTGATAATAAGGCTGTTACTGTGAAGGGCTCACTAATCCTGTATTTATTCACCTGTTCCCCATTACACAGATCTGTTAAACTAGCACTTTGTCCATCAACACTTGAGTGCTTAAAGCTGAGTAGGCCTCTTTTGTAATTGCTGGCACCAGCAAAAGCCAAATTTCGAGCTCTCAGAATGTGGCTGGAACTGTTGGATCTGCCTGATAGATCCCTGCCATGCTCACTTGTCCAAGACCCACTGGCCCCCTGCACCTCACTCAGCAATGTGCACATATCAAAAGTGCATAGATTTAAAATTTAAAAAAAAAAGAGTTTGGGAACGAAACAAGAGGAAAAGCCAAACAAAATTATTTCCTCTGGTGACATTTCTGCTGGGTTACACCTCCACCAAAGATTTATGGCTTCACAAAGCTGCAAACTAACCATATGGTCAATTAAAAAGAATTCCAATTTCCGCTTCCAGAACCTGACAGAGAGAAGTTTCCTGTTAACGAGGATCTTAGTCTTTCTGGAGGGGTAGTTAAAATACACCCCAAATCGTGCAAGCTAGCACTATGAAAAGCAATGCACACTTTTCTACTGGGGAGTGGGAGGGAAAGCATGATCCCAGCCTGCCATAACATTTGGAGCATCACTGTCCCCTACTCCTTTGCTTCTGACCCTGGGATAATTTTTATACAGTCACAAGTGAGTTGAAGGACTCCGAGGAATTTCACACTTCCCTCCAAGTGGTCTGGTTTCACCTCTGCATCAAGTAGCTCAAAACAGTATTTGAAATCTTAGATCCAGCAGGCTTAGCAACGTCCAGAAAAAGCCCTGCAAATGCCTCTGTGTCGCCAATATCAGTGGACATGTGGGTCATCAGAATTGCTGGTTGCTGATGAGCTTTCTGAGCATGTGGCCTGCCAGGTCACCACTACCATGAGAGCAGAAGCCTGACTGCTCAGTGCCCAGCTGAGATCATCACAGACACCCACCTCCACAGCTGGAAGAGGAGTCATAGACAAGTACATGCAGCGGCTACAGTCCTGCCAATCCAGCCAAATGGAGTATTTCCTTAACTCTGAATGATAGGAAGATTGGTATCTTACTTTGTCACTTAGAAGCTCATAAAGTTGAAAGGGGCTTAGGTAGGCTGACCTATGATTTATCAGTCAAACTGGGACACTCCGCAGAGTTAAAGGGGGAACTCTTAATAATTATGCCAAGGCAAAAGACATACAGAAGTTGGGACTGTTCCAGGGAAACTGCAGCATGTGAATACCTGGGTTTAGGGGACGACTATTTTTTAAGGCCTTTCCAAATGTGAAAGAAAAAAAAAAAAAAAAAGGAAGAAGAAAAAGAGAGGCGGGGCCGAAATAGTCAAAGAACTCCTCTCACTGGGAAACACAATCCAAGTTGGAAATTGTCAATGTGGCAATGCCACTTTTGTAAGGAAATTTGTCTGTTTGGGTTTTCTTCCCTCGCTTTGCTCCACTGTAGCAGTTCTGAAGTGTTTGGGCCACAGAATCCTGTTATATTCTTAAAATTTTTGGAAGCCTTTGAAAAAGCTATTGTTTATGTGTATTATAGCTGTTTGTGGTTATCTTATGAAAAATTAAAGCTGAGAAAAGTATAAAATGTTTATTAATTCATTTAAAATAACAATAATAAATCCAGTGCCTGTTAACAAATAAAATATTTTTAAGAAAAAAACCATAACTTCCAAAACAAAACAAAAAATTAGTGAGAAGGATAACACTTTTACATCTTTGCAAATTTCTCTAATGTCTGGTTTGACAGAAGACAGCTAAATTCTCCTATCTGCTTTTGCTTTCGATCTGTCTCAATCACATGTCTGGAAAACTCACTGTACATTTGTGAATGAATGCGAGTAGGTGGAAAAGCCAAATGATGTCTTATTCTAATGAAAATAATTTTGGTGCTGTGGAACTCCTGAAAGGGACTCCTCCCCTCTCCATACCTGGACCACCCTTGGAGAATTACTATTTCCTGGAATGAAGGAATGAAAATGTTTCCCTACTTTCTAGGAATATTTGGTTACTAAGCCTTCTCTCTCCTAGAGGAAACGGAACTAGTTTTCTTCAGTTGCTAATTATTCTGGTATTGAGTTTAATTAAAGTCCATCAAAATTTATTTGAATGAGGAAGATCAAATTTAAGGAAAGAATTCTAGTGCCTAAAATATGGGGAAGGGCTTTATAAAGATGTGCAGAAAGATTCACTCAGGATGGAGAGGCAGGGAAAGGGCTGTTTTCAGAATATCTGGAACCCAGGCCCCTCTTTTGAGATAGCCCATAAGAGAAGCAAGACCTACGGGGAAAGAGGCCATACCAGACAAGGTGTCCTGATATGGATAGAGATGGGGTATGTCCTGATAGTGAGCGGGGGGCTACATAGCCTACCCTTCCAAACTTCAAAATCCCTGGGCCACAGGCCTGTCGCTGAAGCTAGACACAACTCTGAGGATAGACGTTGCATCAGGAATCACTGAAGTTCAAGTTCCCCTTAGGGGTACTGCTGTAGAAAATGGAGTTGTTTTGAATCAGTCTTGCCTAATTTGGGAAGTCGCCACCACAAAGCTGGGCCTTTGTCTCCACTGTGAGTATAGCACCCACACCATTCTGAAGCCTCAGTGAGACCTAAATGACTCCGTGTCAGTCAGCCTGACTTAACTGGGCTCAGAGATGCCAAAAGAGGTGAAGAGGGAAAGATGGAATAGTTACCTTCCAAGGGTCAAGCTCTTAGCACCAGGGGTATTTAGCCATGAGCCATGGGCTTACACCGTGGATCAGACAGGCAGCTCATGCTGTTCTAAACCTGAGTTTCCTTATCTGTAAATTGGAGAATCCTTCCTATGCTCTAGAGTTGTAAGGATTAACTGAATTAATTCATGGAGAAACACCTACCACAGGATAGCATCTGGAACAAAGGAATTACTAATCTGGTCTTCCTTTATACCATTCAGCTATAGTTTCTGTGGAAAATTTTTGCCAACCTCACTTCTGGGTCAGAATGCTTTATAATTTCTCATAGTCCTTATGCCTCTCCTGTGCATCATAGCTGTGATTCTACATGACTCTGTGGGATTCTTTTTTTTTTTTTAAAGATTTATTTATTCATTTGAGAGAGCAAGCAAGAGTGCTCAAGCACAAGTGTGAGCAGGGAGAGGGGCAGATGGAGAGGGAGAAAGAGAATCCCAAGTAGACTCCTTGGCTCAGCATGAAGCCCCACATGGGGCTCGATCTCACAACCCAGAGATCATGACCTGAGCTGAAATCGAGAGTCCCACACTTAATGGGCTGAGCCACCCAGATGCCTGGACTCTGTGAATAAAGTCTGCTTCTCGCACTATAGCAGGTGCTCCACGAGGGCAGGAACAATGGCTTGGTGTTTGCTCTCTCCACCATATCCCCTGTGTCAAGTAAAGTGTTTGGCACTTCACAGGCACATAATGCTGGAATGAATGAAAGAACAAGGATATAGCACATACATTTTAATTATTAGTTTGAAAAAACTCTTTTCTGTGGTTTGGGTGGGAAATATAATAGATGTAAAAGGTGAGATTTCAAGAATCTGAGATGTAAAAGAAAAATGAAATTGTAGGAGAAAAATATACAACCATAAGGAAGCCAAAGATGAGGCAGCCTGGTATGGACACAGAGTTCTGCAAGAAAGAAGATTCTTGGAAAAAGACTTCAGTTCCGGACAAGACCCCAAGTCAGGGTCTCTCTTGCTTAAAACAGCAGTACTCTTAAAATGCAAACATAAGCTTGTTATCCTCATTAATATCTAACCCTTTCTCCACAGCACTGGTAAGTAAGCTAGTTAGTGAGTGATTAAAACACTTCTATGTGATTACTATATAGTTAAATGCTTAGAAAGCGATCACAGTTAATGGGATAGCACAGGCAAGATCATAAATGATGGCTGGAGCATGTGTACGCATGCGTACATGTGGGGACCCCCCCCACACACAATTTTCTCAGTCTCCTCCTGTTCTGTTTTTAGAGCTGGCGATTCAAAACCAGCTTGACTTCTGGGGAAAGACAGACACCGGGAAGCTAGGGGAAAGGGTGTAGAAGGCGAAGAAGGATTTGAAGGCAATTCAAGGATTTCAATACATTGAAGTAAATACCTGGCTGATACTAACCTACATAATTAAAGATGCCTGCTAATAAACATCAAACACTGGGCACTATGAACAAAGCAGATATGTTATTTTTCCATTTCTGAAAAAAGCTACACAACTCTGGCTACTCTTCATCACCCCCTGCCCCGCCCCCTCCCATCTCCCTTCCTTTCTTTGCTTCCCTCCCAACCCCCCACCCTCTTTCTGACAGCACTATTAATGATCGTTAATGCCCTACAGGCTCTAATGGGTCCCGCTGGGAGTCCAGAAATACTGCAATTTGTATTGAGGATTTAGACATAACAAAAAAAAAAAAAAAAAAGCCCTCTGCTCCAGGGAGCCAGAGCTTGATCAGTTAGCTACCCCCCTGGAATTGCACAACAGAATAATAAATGACAGCTCTTCGATTAAATCAAGCCTTCTGCTGTAAGTGCTGGAGAGAGTGTGATTGTCACTAACAATCTACTGCTTGTTAACACCACTGGGGTATGAACAAACAGTAGTCAACACTTAAAAAATTAAAAGTCTTTGGAATACCTTTGGTATTTGTGCACACACACATGCCCATCTGAGCTACTCATGCACACACACACACACACACACACAATTTTCAGGACCACTTCCCCTGAGATATTTTTGGTTGGTTTTTATATTTCAGTTTTCTGGTTTCTAAATGTTCAGAAAAGCTCAATAAAAAAGCCAGCTGCTGTCATGTTAAAAAAAAAAAAGAATTACACATTCATCTGCACCTCAGATATAGGATTCTTGACGAAACAATTTACAAAGTGATAAAAGCTTTATTTATTCTGTTTCTCAGGTTACTCTAAAGAAAGAAATACATAAGTAGAGCAGGTGAAAACTGAGTTTGTAGGTGATTCGCTGTTTAAATTTACTTCCTTAGGGTTGTCCCAATACTGCCTTCTGAATAACAAGTTAATTTTAAAAGGTGGGTGACAAGGTTTGATTTGGGTTGATGCTTGCCCAGAATCAGCAGTCCCCAGTCTTGGGGATTCGTGCTTTATTAGATTCTAACTCCCTGCGGCAGGACAACACACTTCTCTGGCCTCTCTGGACCTTTCATCGCCCACATTGGCTGGAATCCCAGCCAACCTTCCAAAATACTTGAGACACATAGGAGCACTTGGGGGCAGCTTAGACAGGCTGGGATGCAGAAGGCCCTCAGCAGAGTTAATTCTCCCCACATATTTGAGATGCTGGGTCCTCCCGACTCATCACCACCTGCCAGAAGCAGCCACAAACCTGCCTCGAAGGTGCTTATACTTGAAATCAGAAGGGCAGCCAGAAGGGGTCCCCCCAAGCCCAGAAAGAGCAGCACGGGTCAAGTTGGCTGCCTTCATTCTCTAGAGATGGATGGTGTCCATCTGCACTTGACCTTTCCACAAGGCGCGATCACATGTTTGTTTTGACAGGACAGCTGAGAATAATGAGTCTTTGCCCCTCTGGTTCCCTCCCTCCTCCCTCCCTCTCGGGCCTCCCCTCCCCCCCAAGGAGAGTAGGATTCCACACGGTATCTTAAAGTGAAAGGCAGATGGCCTGAACTACAGTTAGCCATATTCACTTGCAGATTCAGAATTATTGATGATAAAAGCTAAACTATGAGGCATGTTCCATCTGTTTATTTTCCAATTTTCATTTGTTGTAGCCCTGTTAATATTACTGGGATTTTCCTCTCTCTCCAGAAGAGTTGCCATAAGGGCATGTACCTAGAGACATCTGTCGCCTCTCGCTCCAGACGCTGTCGCCCTCACTACTGCTGCTGAGGCTCTGCGCCCTCCCTTCTCACCAGCCCCCACGCCCCCCTTCTCTGTTCTCCTCTCATTCCTGGCAAGTCTACAGCCTTCCCCTATGACTGCGATTGCACTACCTTCAGTCCAAGGGGTGACAAGGATACTAGAAAGACTTCACCCAGGGCTTTAGGGCTGCCCCTGTCTCAGGGCTCTGGGACTGATGTCAGACTTGTCCAACTGGGTGCCAAGCCACATGCCAGGAGGGATCCTGTGCCAAGGCCAGCGCCTCACCCTGGAGCAGCACTTTCACTCTAGGACTGGAAAGATGGGGCTGGTGTATTAACACGGGAGTGTGCCACTTAGGTCCTATCGGAGCGTGGCAGGACTATGTGACCTGACACGGGGACGATCTGGCTGAGAAATGTGACAGGCCCTCCCTATTGTCAGAGGGATCCTCGAGTTGCCCACTGCATTTTCAGGCCTGGCTCACTGGCTCTCTTCTCGGGGCTACGGCTGAACTTAGCCCGCCTAGAACAATGGTTCAGAGGAGCCACACAGACCTCGTGCCGGCAAGAACTTCCTAAGTAACTTATAGGCCTCTTTTAATCAAGAGGCAAAGCTCTCCATCTTGTTGACACTTATGACCCTCGATTTAAAATACTCCAATTGTTTAATTCAGATGGGACCTGGAGAAAGTGCAGGCCTTTTCCATTAGGACACTTTCTAATGGGGGCAATACATCAAGTCCCTGCCTCTAATCTGAATAACAGCTGTTTGGAAACCTGTCCTGGGTCTATCATTTGGAGCTGCTTTTCGGAAGACTGACGTGCCTCACGTTAACTCCCTCTTCGTCTCCACTCTGGGAGAATGGATAGAAAGGACCCTGAAAGGGAGCCATCCCCCACCTGGCTTCATTTTGCTTCTTTTTCTCTCTTCCTTCTCCTCTAGACTTCTGCCTCTCATCCAGAAAGGCAGTCCTAAAAATTCATCTTTTTGGTAGCCTCCCCTGAGGTTAACAAGAGAATAAAGTCATAACCATGATCATTTAGTGAGCATGGATAGGGCAGAGACCCATAGCTGGGCATTGGAGAGCCACTAACAGAAGATGACCCGTCTGGTGACGCAGGATCCACTGGGGTTTGAGCTTTAGGCCCTGCAAAACCTCCTAACATCACCCAACTGGTAGTGTGTTGCTCTACTGGGGTGTAGCCTTTGACACAGATACAACAACTTATACTTTTCTCTGGTTTCTTTCTTACTGGTCTCTTCTAGTCAGTGGAGGCCCAGTGGACTCATGGGTGGTCTGTGGAGTCCGGATGAGCAGAACGCTATAGTACGTGTCCTACACAAAGCTGTGCGTAATTATGGACATGCCCGATTCCTTTGGAGGTGAGTGCTGGCATGCTATTATCATGCTGTCCCCATGATAAAGTTAAAGAGCAAAACACACCGCATCCTTTCTGATGGTTTCACAATAAAACAAGTTGTGTAAAAACAAAACAAAACAAAAACAAAAACAAAAAAACCCAACAAAACCAAAACCAAAAACCCAACAAGTTGTGTAAATCTAAAAACTGAAAAAGACGACTCTGGCTTATCTTAGAGGATTTTGGACATTTGGCTGCCCAGCCAGAAGACTTGCAGAGACCTCAAAATTTAAAGAGAAAAACAATTTAGATTTTTTTCCCCAACCCACTAGATCTTATGAGAAGGTATCAGTCAAATAACTGAAATTGCCTGTTCTTTGCACGGGTGTGATAGATACTGCTCCTCCGTGCCCGTCTCCCTCTTTTCTGTGTCAGCCACACATCTACACTGCTGTTCACACTTCAGTCACAAGTCCTCTGTACCTATAATCTGTTATTTTGCTGTCGACTTGTCATGCCTCATTAGTCATGTTTGACACCTGCACCTAATACCTTTTCACTGACAACGGAGGACAGCTTCTGGCGAGAGTAGATATTTTCCAGAATAGCTTCAACAGAGGTCTCTGATTGTGTGGCAAAGGTGTGACACAGGCTCAGTGTAGTTCCCTTTATTCCATTTGGGAAACTCTCTTCGTTAAACTTCTCTAAAACTGGCTTCCTTTAAAGATGGTGCATGTGGCTATTAAAGCCAGAAGAAGAAATGCAAGCAGAAGAAAATAAAAATAGTCTATAAGACCTTAATATTCAATTTATAACAAGTCTATATACCCAGGCTCATGTGCAGCAACCTGCAAAGTGGCAGATGAGAAATGTCTGAATACAGAGAAAAGTGGTATAAAGATTTTTATAACTGAGCTTAAAATTCATGACTTATTATCAAATTAATGAAAATCTCAGATTTAAAAATTCAAATTCATTGCTGCTAGCTCAACTAAGAAGTAATCTCAATTCCCTTTTTAGCAGAGGGGAGATGGTTGGTGTAAAGTGAAAAACAAAACAAAGGAAAGTGGGTTCTTTAAAAGAGTGACTTTTCATTGGTAATAAACATTCTCTCTGCATTTGAGCCAGTTACCAGACTGGTTCCTACATAGGGATCATCTCAAACACACAGAAAGATACTCATTACAGCTTATTGACTTTGAAACTCTAATTCTGTACCTAAAATGTGGAAGTCTACACTGTTACTATTTGGTGACACAAAGACACCAGTAAATGCCTAGCATAGTTGGGTTAGCATGTGACAATTTATGGACCATAGCCGGGTGTTTCCTTTGGGGACTGACCTTCTCTTTCCAAAATGTTTTAACAGTTTAGTCTGGAGTCGGAGTGAAATAACTGGCTGCACCCGGGCTATGAACACCTACAGGTAATGGCCCCTTCTCTCCCCTGGCTCTCCCTCAAGAAGCATTTGAAACTTCTGGGGACATGTTTCAGGTGTCAAGGTGATGGGAGGGCTACTGGCATTTAGTCGGCAGAGCAATGTCGCTAAGTGTCTTAGCAGGTGTGGAAATGGCCCCGCCCTCAATATCAGTGGACTACCCCACTGACCAGTGCTGGAGAGGACAGACTATCTTGAGGAAAGATCACATCTTCCTTGGCTTTTCCCAAATTCTTCATTCACCAAACACATCTACTTCAGAACGAGACCGGGTAACCAGCTGAGAGATTTACTATTGGTGCTTTGCCTGATGGAACTTTCCAAAGCTCACTATCAGGAAGAAGGTGATGAGCACAGCACTTGGCACCAGTGGCCATGGGCCCTTCCTACTGCCCCTCACCCTGAGGTGAGGGCTCCTGGAAACCAAAGCACCATGACCCCCTGATGTCACCATCTTTCACCATGACTTTTCTGCTGAGGCCCAAACTTTCTTGAGATCCTGAGTTCTCCTGGCACCACAGGGAGCTGTGGGCAAAAGTCGCTCCAACAGAAGGAGATTCTTGATTCTACCATGGTTCACTTCCTTCAGGACTCTGCTCACATTGATTTCACTCAGTTTATTTCAAACAGATAAGGTTCACCTCCTGTTTCAACGTGGCAGAAATGCAGCAACTGACAACCTTAATGTACGATGTCTTCCATTTGCTATTGATAGTGTGTTCTTACACAACACGTACTGTCTTTGTCCAGCAACTGGAAGGTTCACCATTAACACGGCTGCAGGGAAGGGGAAAGGGGAGCCGAGGCAGTTCTTAGGCATACTGATGAAGAGCATTTGCAGCCAGAGGTCTTAGGGAACTGGGCTTGTCAGACCCTATGACATCACTGTCTATGCACTGAGGTGAGGAAAGTCATGGACGCTCTTTCATTTCTTATCAGAGTATGTTTCTAGAAGAGACGCATCATTTAGAGTCAAGGTCTAGTGGATGAGGATGGAATAAGACCCCTATCCAGTAGAAGAGACTGCCTGAGAGTGGTGGGGTAGGAGGGTAAGTTCTCCAGCTATGGATGCACAGCCAACAACAGAAGTGAAGCACCCAGATGCCACCTGCTGCTCTGACATTAATGGGATTTCTGAGGCTGAGCTAGGTTGGAATTTAAGTCTTGAAAAAGAAAAAATAAAAATGCTACGGTGGCTGCAAACTGGCCCTATGGTTTGATTATACAGGTCACATGTTCATTTAGGTTCTATTTTGTGGGTGAGGGGTGCAGCTGTCGACAGGAAGCCTCAAAACCCTGCAGGACTCTGGCATGTCTCGTGGTAGTACTAGAAGCAAAACGAAACAGGCCCACAACACCCAACACCCCCAGCCCAAACGATGACAACCACAACGCTGGGGAAGGGCAGTCAGGGAGCTAGACCTGCGAGGGCAAGGGTCCCTGAGGGTGACAGCAACTGTGGTTTTGCCGCCTGTGGCTTTGCCATCCGATTATAGGCTACATAAACGTGGTCGCCTCTTGTTCAAAGGGACCCTTTATCTGTGGAATTTCCTTCTCTCTGGCTTCTGACTCCAGACTTGGAAGGGCTCTTTGAGAGAATAAGTGGACTGGCAGGCCATCCCGTAGGCTAGCAAGAAAAACCCCTCCAGTTAAATCCCATTTCCATAAGGAATCTCACAATTCTAAAGCATTTTTCCTGCCCCAAACTTCGACTAGCATCCCCAGTAACTACCCTGGTGGTCTTTACATTTGGATCATGTGTCCCCAAGGTAAAAACAAACAGAAAACCAAGCAAATTTAACTTTCCTAATGTTTTTCTGTTCATTTAGACACTGGACTCATATACCACTGGATTAATGTATTTCTAAAACATACACACACAAAATAAATCCAGAACAGTGACATAAAAAGAAGTATAAACAGTGGTTCTGTTTTTCTCCTCACATCCTAAACTGCTTTCACGCACATCTTGGAAAGCATCAGTTTAGCACAGTATTTTGTGACTGGAGAAAATTCAGAAGACCAAGCTTTTCTCTGAGTATATGAACTTCCTGGCCTAAGTGGAAGAAATAAAAGGCTTGGGAGAACAACTTGAAAAGCGTTTACATCTTCCAAAAGAATCTTCGTCCACCCCTGAATGGTGCAGAAGAATCTTTCTGACGTGAAGAGAGCCACATGTGTTATTCCCTCTGTCTCTCACCATTTCTAGAGATGTCAGATGTGGTTGTGATTTTTATGTCTTCCCCCCAGGGCCCCTCCCACTCCACATTCTCCATGTGTTGCTCATTTTTACCATTTGCTTTGGGTTTCATGCCATTCTGCAGCACTTCCCCTGCATTCCTTTTCCTGGGCTTTTAACTCCCACCTCAAGCTGCTGGTTCATTTCAGAACAACTTGTTGCATTATCAAGACAGAGAAAGTGGGCTGCTCTTCAAAGAACATGACAGAAGGAGGGGCTGCAGGAGGCATCTACAGGCTGGCTCTACTTGGGAAGAGGGGAATTTTTCCCTTTAAGGCCACCCTGCCTTTGGCAACAGTGGGGAGCAGAGACTAGGGAGCGTTATGGGAGAGGGAGAAGTCATTAGGGAACTGCCAGGATGCCGGCCCTGGGGCAATACTTTTGACACTCATTGTCTACTTCTTGCAGGACACGGTCTTTGGAGATGGCACTTCATAGTAATTGGGAGAGATCAGTAGGTTAGAATAATGCCAGAAGAATGCATAAAAGGCCTCCTTCAGCTCACCAAAGACCCCAGCACACTGCCTGACGGATTCCACCATAAAGTCTCTCTTGAAGTGGATTCCTTGAGCCATGTCTTTGTTCTGACCTTGACCCTAGGCTGCCACCTACATCCAGTCCAGGAGTCTGCAAGCTTACCCACCCAAACTAATAATTCTGCCCCATAGCTTCTGCGAGGTGTCTTCTTCAATTAACCATTTTATATTTCTGCATTCATCTTATTAACCTCCATGGGCTCCCCACTCCATGGGTGAGAGTGGTCGTTCTCAACATTTCTCCTGCCCTAATACATATAAAGATGAAGAACACAGGAGAGGAGGGGCAAGATGGTGGAAGAGTAGGGTCCCCAAATCACTTGTCCCCACCAAATTACCTAGATAACCTTCAAATCATCCTGAAAATCTACGAATTCGGCCTGAGATTTAAAGGAAGAACAGCTGGAATGCTACAGTGAGAAGAGTTCGTGCTTCTATCAAGGTAGGAAGACGGGGGGGGGGGGGAATAAAGAAACAAAAGGCCTCCAAGGGGGAGGGGCCCCGCGAGGAGCTGGGCTGAGGCCGGGGCGAGTGTCCCCAGGACAGGAGAGCCCCGTCCCGGAGAAGCAGGAGCTGCACCAACCTTCCCGGGCGGAAAGGCCTCGCAGGGATCTGGAGCAAGACGCAGGAGGGTGGGGGTGCCCTCGGGCTCCCGGGGACACTAACAGGGCCCTGCGCCCGGGGGAGAGTGCGCCGAGCTCCCTAAGGGCTGCAGCGCGCACGGCGGGACCTGAAGCAGCTTGGAGGCGCTTGGGCGGCGGCTCCGCGGAGGGGGCAGCGTGGCTCCAGGAGCAGCTCGGCAGCAGCGGCTCGGGCGGAGGAAGAAGCTCCGTGCGGAGAGGGCTGTGCGGCCGGGAGTGCGAATCCAACAGCGCAGACCGGGAGCACAGGGCGCCGGGACACAGCCCAGGATCCGGCCTCCCCCGGGACAGGCAGAGGCCGGGAGGGCCCAGGACAGCAAGGACGCTCCTGCCCGGAGCTGAGCAGATCAGCGGCCCCACCCCGGAGCCTCCAGGCCCCTGCAGATGGAGGGCCCCGGAGTTACTGCAGGGGCTGACTCCAGGGCTGCAGAGCTGGCCCCCGCCACTGCGGTTGTTCCCCCTGGGGCCTCACGGGGTGAACAGCCCCCACTGAGCCCTGCACCAGGCAGGGGCAGGGCAGCTCCCCCAAGTGCTAACACCTGAGAATCAGCACAACAGGCCCCTCCCCCAGAAGACCAGCGAGACGGACCAGGTCCAGGGGAAGTCAAGGGACTTAAAGTATACAGAATCGGAAGATACTCCCCTGTGGTTTGTTGTTGTTGTTGTTGTTGGTTTTTTTTTCTTTTTGATTTGTTTCCTTCCCCCACCCTTTTTGTTCCTTTTTCTTTTTCTTTCTTTTTCTTCCTTTTTTTTTCTTTTTCTCTTTTCTTTCCTTCTGTCTCTCCTCTCTTTTTCTCCTTTCCCCAATACAACTTGCTCTTGGCCACTCTGCACTGAGCAAAATGACTAGAAGGAAACCTCACCTCAAAAGAAAGAATCAGAAACAGTCCTCGCTCCCACAGAGTTACAAAATCTGGATTACAATTCAATGTCAGAAAGCCAATTCAGAAGCACTATTATACAGCTACTGGTGGCTCTAGAAAAAAGCGTAAAGGACTCTAGAGACTTCATGACTGCAGAATTTAGATCCAATCAGGCAGAAATTAAAAATCAATTGAATGAGATGCAATCCAAACTAGAAGTCCTAACGACGAGGGTTAACGAGGAGGAAGAACGAGTGAGTGACATAGAAGACAAGTTGATGGCAAAGAGGGAAACTGAGGAAAAAAGAGACAATTAAAAGACTATGAAGATAGATTAAGGGAAATAAACGACAGAGTGAGGAAGAAAAACTTACGTTTAATTGGGGTCCCCGAGGGCACCGAAAGGGCCAGAGGGCCAGAATATGTATTTGAACAAATCACAGCTGAAAACTTTCCTAATCTGGGAAGGGAAACAGGCATTCAGATCCAGGAAATAGAGAGATCCCCCCCTAAAATCAATAAAAACCGTTCAACACCTCGACATTTAATAGTGAAGCTTGCAAATTCCAAAGATAAAGAGAAGATCCTTAAAGCAGCAAGAGACAAGAAATCCCTGACTGTTATGGGGAGGAGCATTAGGGTAACAGCAGACCTCTCCACAGAGACCTGGCAGGCCAGAAAGGGCTGGCAGGATATATTCAGGGTCCTAAATGAGAAGAACATGCAACCAAGAATACTTTATCCAGCAAGGCTCTCATTCAAAATGGAAGGAGAGATAAACAGCTTCCAAGACAGGCAGGAACTGAAAGAATATGTGACCTCCAAACCAGCTCTGCAAGAAATTTTAAGGGGGACTCTTAAAATTCCCCTTTAAGAAGAAGTTCAGTGGAACAATCCACAAAAATAAGGACTGAATAGATATCATGGTGACACTAAACTCATATCTCTCAATAGTAACTCTGAACGTGAACGGGCTTAATGACCCCATCAAAAGGCGCAGGGTTTCAGACTGGATAAAAAAGCAGGACCCATCTATTTGCTGTCTATAAGAGACTCATTTTAGACAGAAGGACACCTACAGCCTGAAAATAAAAGGTTGGAGAACCATTTACCATTCAACTGGTCCTCAAAAGAAAGCAGGGTAGCCATCCTTCTATCAGATAAACTAAAATTTACCTCAAAGACTATAGTGAGAGATGAAGAGGGACACTATCTCATACTTAAAGGATCTATCCAACAAGAGGACTTAACAATCCTCAATATATATGCCCCGAATGTGGGAGCTGCCAAATATATCATTCAATTAATAACCAAAGTGAAGAAATACTTAGATAGTAATACACTTATACTTGGTGACTTCAATCTAGCTCTTTCTATACTCGATAGGTCTTCTAAGCACAGCATCTCCAAAGAAACGAGAGCTTTAAATGATACACTGGACCAGATGGATTTCACAGATATCTACAGAACTTTACATCCAAACTCAACTGAATACACATTCTTCTCAAGTGCTCATGGAACTTTCTCCAGAATAGACCCATACTGGGTCACAAATCGGGTCTGAACCGATACCAAAAGATTGGGATCGTCCCCTGCATATTCTCAGACCATAATGCCTTGAAATTAGAACTAAATCACAACAAGAAGTTTGGAAGGACCTCAAACACATGGAGGTTAAGGACCATCCTGCTAAAAGATGAAACGGTCAACCAGGAAATTAAGGAAGAATTAAAAAGATTCATGGAAACTAATGAGAATGAAGATACAACCGTTCAAAATCTTTGGGATGCAGCAAAAGCAGTCCTGAGGGGGAAATACATCGCAATACAAGCATCCATTCAAAAACTGGAAAGAACTCAAATATAAAAGCTAACCTTACACATAAAGGAGCTAGAGAAAAAACAGCAAATAGATCCTACACCCAGCAGAAGAAGAGAGTTAATAAAGATTCGAGAAGAACTCAACGAAATCGAGACCAGAAGAACTGTGGAACAGATCAACAGAACCAGGAGTTGGTTCTTTGAAAGAATTAATAAGATACATAAACCATTAGCCAGCCTTATTAAAAAGAAGAGAGAGAAGACTCAAATTAATAAAATCATGAATGAGAAAGGAGAGATCACTACCAACACCAAGGAAATACAAACGATTTTAAAAACATATTATGAACAGCTATACGCCAATAAATTAGGCAATCTAGAAGAAATGGATGCATTCCTGGAAAGCCACAAACTACCAAAACTGGAGCAGGAAGAAATAGAAAACCTGAACAGGCCAATAACCAGGGAGGAAATTGAAGCAGTCATCAAAAACCTCCCAAGACACAAGAGTCCAGGGCCAGGTGGCTTCCCAGGGGAATTCTATCAAATGTTTAAAGAAGAAATCATACCTATTCTACTAAAGCTGTTTGGAAAGATGGAAAGAGATGGAGTACTTCCAAATTCGTTCTATGAGGCCAGCATCACCTTAATTCCAAAACCAGACAAAGACCCCACCAAAAAGGAGAATTACAGACCAATATCCCTGATGAACATGGATGCAAAAATTCTCAACAAGATACTAGCCAATAGGATCCAACAATAATTTTAAGAAAATTATTCACCATGACCAAGGAGGATTTATCCCTGGGACACAAGGCTGGTTCAACACTCGTAAAACAATCAATGTGAATCATCATATCAGCAAGAGAAAAACCAAGAACCATATGATCCTCTCATTAGATGCAGAGAAAGCATTTGACAAAATACAGCATCCATTCCTGATCAAAACCCTTCAGACTGTAGGGATAGAGGGAACTTTCCTCGACATCTTAAAAGCCATCTATGAAAAGCCCACAGCAAATATCATTCTCAGTGGGGAAGCACTGGGAGCCTTTCCCCTAAGATCAGGAACAAGACAGAGATGTCCACTCTCACCACTGCTATTCAACAGAGTACTGGAAGTCCTCACCTCAGCAATCAGACAACAAAAAGACATTAAAGGCATTCAAATTGGCAAAGAAGAAGTCAAACTCTCCCTCTTCGCCGATGACATGATACTCTACATAGAAAACCCAAAAGCCTCCACCCCAAGATTGCTAGAACTCATACAGCAGTTTGGTAGCATGGCAGGACACAAAATCAATGCCCAGAAATCAGTGGCATTTCTATACACTAACAATGAGACTGAAGAAAGAGAAATTAAGGAGTCAATCCCATTTACAATTGCACCCAAAAGCATAAGATAACTAGGAATAAACCTAACCAAAGAGGTAAAGGATCTATACCATGAAAACTACAGAACACTTCTGAAAGAAATTGAGGAAGACACAAAGAGATGGAAAAATATTCCATGCTCATGGATTGGCAGAATTAATACTGTGAAAATGTCAATGTTACCCAGGGCAATTTACACGTTTAATGCAATCCCTATCAAAATACCATGGACTTTCTTCAGAGAGTTAGAACAAATTATTTTAAGATTTGTGTGGAATCAGAAAAGACCCCGAATAGCCAGGAGAATTTTAAAAAAGAAAACCATATATGGGGGCATCACAATGCCAGATTTCAGGTTGTACTACAAAGCTGTGGTCATCAAGACAGTGTGGTACTGGCACAAAAACAGACACATAGATCAATGGAACAGAATAGAGAACCCAGAAGTGGACCCTGAAATGTATGGTCAACTAATATTCGATAAAGGAGGAAAGACTATCCATTGGAAGAAAGACAGTCTCTTCAATAGATGGTGCTGGGAAAATTGGACATCCACATGCAGAAGAATGAAACTGGACCACTCTCTTTCACCATACACAAAGATAAACTCAAAATGGATGAAAGATCTAAATGTGAGACAAGATTCCATCAAAATCCTAGAGGAGAACACAGGCAACACCCTTTTTGAACTCAGCCACAGGAACTTCTTGCAAGATACATCCAAGAAGGCAAAAGAAACAAAAGCAAAAATGAACTATTGGGACTTCATCAAGATAAGAAGCTTTTGCAAAGCAAAAGATAAAGTCAACAAAACTCAAAGACAACCTACAGAATGGGAGAAGATATTTGCAAATGACCTATCAGATAAAGGGCTAGTTTCCAAGATCTGTAAAGAACTTATTAAACTCAACACCAAAGAAACAAACAATCCAATCATGAAATGGGCAAAAGACATGAAGAGAAATCTCACAGAGGAAGACATGGACATGGCCAACATGCACATGAGAAAATGCTCTGCATCACTTGCCATCAGGGAAATACAAATCAAAACCACAATGAGATACCACCTCACACCAGTGAGAATGGGGAAAATTAACAAGGCAGGAAACAACAAATGTTGGAGAGGATGCGGAGAAAAGGGGACCCTCTTACACTGTTGGTGGGAATGTGAACTGGTGCAGCCACTCTGGAAAACTGTGTGGAGGTTCCTCAAAGAGTTAAAAATAGACCTGCCCTACAACCCAGCAATTGCACTGTTGGGGATTTACCCCAAAGATACAGATGCAATGAAATGCCGGGACACCTGCACCCCGATGTTTCTAGCAGCAATGTCCCAATAGCCAAACTGTGGAAGGAGCCTCGGTGTCCATCGAAAGATGAATGGATAAAGAAGATGTGGTTCATGTATACAATGGAGTATTACTCAGCCATTAGAAACGACAAATACCCACCATTTGCTTCAACATGGATGGAACTGGAGGGTATTATGCTGAGTGAAGTAAGTCAATCGGAGAAGGACAAACATTATATGTTCTCATTCATTTGGGGAATATAAATAATAGTGAAAGGGAATATAAGGGAAGGGAGAAGAAATGTGTGGGAAATATCAGAAAGGGAGACAGAACATAAAGACTCCTAACTCTGGGAAACGAACTAGGGGTGGTGGAAGGGGAGGAGGGTGGGGGGGGGTGAATGGGTGACGGGCACTGGGGGGGCACTTGACGGGATGAGCACTGGGTGTTATTCTGTATGTTGGTAAATTGAACAGCAATAAAAATAAATTTATTAAAAAAAAAGAAAGAAAGATGAAGAACACAGTCCCACCAGTGGCCCTGGTGAAGATGGGTTCTCTTGCTGAGATGGGAGACTGACCCTTTGTCAGAGGTGAACTGGGATCTCTGGAGTTGGATGGAATTTGAAAAAGAGCTTCCTGTATGGGCCTTTAAGACCCTTGCTATTCTAACCTAATTCATCAGGCACATCTCTGGCACATCCTTCTGTCTAGTGTCATTCCCTGTCTCTAGCCGTAGTGGAGTAGTGCACTCTTCAACCAAGGGGCCCTTTTCTGTCTGAGCCTTTGTACATGCTGCTCTCTTTGCTTGGAGTTTGTCCCACTGAGCTCTCTGATGCCACAGTCTACCTCTGAAGGAAGCTACTGCCTTTCCATCACCCCCTTCTCCCTTCCCTTCCGCAGAACTGCCTCCTGCCCAGGGCTCTGTCCATATGGTGTCTGTCCTACATACACACTCATCACACTCCCTGCTCAACTGTGTCTCATTCACCTCCCATGAGACTGCAAGTGTCCATAGACCAGGACTCATCTTATTCACATTTGTCAAGATGGCAGCCAGCAAGACTCAAGATGATAAAACTGAATGGAAAGAGTAATGCCAAAATTATCGTCACTCTGGCTGCCGGTAACTGGAACCAAACTCCTTGTCCTCCTCTTCCACACCTCATCCCTTGGGGCAGCCCCTCATCTCTTCCCTGCCTCCTCCCCTGCTAACTCTTGATGGGGCTGTTACTGTGGCAGCAGTGATTTACAACTGCATTTAGCTGAATCTAATCAGAAGTGTGAATACTCCCCTTCTATCTGGCACACATCATCGGAGCTCTAATTATTCACACATTTTGGCAAGCATTCTGGTGTTCCCCTACCAAGCTCCTAATCCCAGCAGATCAGTTAAAATAAATGAAAGAGAGAATCAAAAGGCACTTTAAAAATTCAACTGTTCTCCAAATGAGTTTGAACAGGCTCCAGATAACTAGTGGTTGCAGCTGACTGGCATTTAAAATATAAGAACCCTTCTGCACATGTCCCCCCCACCCCAAGTCCCTTCCTGTACCCCCTGCATAAAGGAACATGATTCTCCCCTATTTAAGAGAAACACTTGAGACCAGGGCTCTGACATGTTTTCCATGATTTGCATTAAAACCCAGGAAAATAGAGTCACCATCCCAAGATCCAATCAGTGCCAAAGCAATTCTGCTTTTTCCACATAGGTAATGTGATATCAACCCAGGACTGATGATTACAACTTTTAAAATGCATCTATTAAAGAGCTCCCAAAGTGCAGGAAGTCATTAAGGCAAAAATTAAAGCCATGTACCAAACTCAGAATTCGAGAAAAGTTTTGAAACACACACACACACACACGCACACACACACACACACACACACACAAACACACTCATGAATACACACACAAGAGCTGAGTACATAGCATTTGCAGATTTAGGGAAACCAATACACAGACTTTCCACATTCCTTGCTCTTTTTGTTCACTCTCCCCCAGAGATCCTCAAAGCTTGCTCCTTTAGCGCCTTCAAGTCTTTGCTCGATAAGACCTTCTCATTCATCCCACTTATGATTGCAAGACCTCTTTCTCTCGCCCCCAGCACACCCTCCACCTCCTTTCCTGCCTCCTTTTCTCTCTTTAGCATGGATCACTATCTGACGCATCACACATTTCACTCATTTATGCATCATCTGTCCCTCCCCTCACCAGAATGTAGGGATTCTTGACCATTTTGGCCACTGCTATCTAGAATAGTGCCCCACGTGTAGCAGGTGTTCAATATATATTTATTAAAGGAAGAGTGAATTCCTCTGGATGGTCTGCATGTGTCTGAGACTGAGGCCCAGAGATCTGCGACCCTGAACTTTCTCACCTCGTGACCAGGAACATGGGCTGTGTGGAAGACGCCAAGGGTAAGGATTTTGGGGGAAATCATGCATGGTCCTGAACTGAGTAACGAGATTTGGGGGGAAATCATGCATGGTCCTGAATTCCTGACTCAGCTCTGTCCCTAATATGGTGGACAGCCCAAACTTCTGTCCTCGCTGTTTTAAAACAAGGAGAGTACCAAGAAAAACTATCTTCTAGGATTCTGTGAAAGTATAAAGAAAATAACATGCAGGAAAGAACTTGGAAAAGTTAAATGCACTCTCCACATGCCTGATGATACTGTTCTTCAAAGATAAGGCAGTGCTTTCCATCTGACTTTTCCAAAAACCAAGTATTCTCAGTTACAAAGCATAACAAGTATATCTAGCCATGGTTACATGTCGGGGGAATGATGCAATAATTCATCCATTCTCTTCCACTTCAAGAATGTGACTCGCCATAGATGGCTGAAGGCGCCCTGTCCAAAAGCATCAAGAAAGTGACCATGTGTGTGTATGCATGCACATACATGTGTGTGTATGTTGAGGAGGCAAGGAGCAGAGCCTTTCCACACTTCTGCTACTAAAGGTGAAGACTCTCACCAACTTCATCTTATGAGAGACTGGAGGCAACAGAATGTTTCTTGGAGCAGAAAGGTTCTAGACAACTCCTTAGAGAAGGGGGTACTTGAAGTGGTTGACCAAGTGAGTCAGACTGAAGACACAGATTAAGGTTTTAAAATTCTGGTTATTTGAACACTGAGCCCCAAAGGGAACTTTTCATCTGGTCCCTAGCTTAGTTGGACAGGCTGGACTTTAAATTCGAGCACTGTGTGCATGTGTTTTCTTAATGGTTATTCATAGGAGAGAAGGTTGCTTAACACTGAGCAGAACTGTTCTCCTGCTCCCTCGTAGGTGCCCCGGGTAACTGAGAGACTTTTGTACTAGGGTCGGCATGAGACCAAGGAAAATATCACCCCCACTTGTCTATTTATATAAAATACTCCAACCATTTATATGTCTTTACGTTTCAGGGTAACAGCCACACAGTGTACATGTTGATGTTTCATGCATGTGAAATAACACAGTAGAAACCTACTTTAAAAAATTACTTTCTTTGGTGTCACCATGGAAACCAGCCAACATAATCTCTCCACACCTAACTCTGGGGGGTGAGGAATAACAGTGACTGGGGGAAAAAATGAAAACATTGAAAATGCTCATAAATTCTGTTATGTGCCAAAAAATTTAACATGAGACATTTTTCCTCAGCTTTCAGCTGGGATGTCAACCTGTGATGTTTACTTTTTGAACTTTGTTTGATTTTCAAGACTAAAAAAATCAAATTGGGAAGTTTAGTGAAGTTCCTGCTAAGCCATAAATCACTGTGGAGCCTACAAAGGCTTCCAGCCTGTCCTCATAAGTGGACTCGAGTTGGAGGCTACACAGAGAGGGGAATGGCAGCTGGCAGGGGCCAACGGGGTCAAGGACGGGTAGCGGGAATGTGGGGAACTGGTTAAAAGAGGAAAGAAGATGAAATGAGGGGAGAGGGTAATAAGGGCTGGTCAGGACTGTCCTCTCCACTCTGATTATAACTCATCTCCACAGCGCTAGGTTCTAGTGTTTTCCTTGCCATGGGTCCCAAACAAGAAGCTCTTTGGGGAGCTGTTTTGGCTGAGTCAACCTGAGACCCGCTATGCTTTTTGTAGTGCAATAAAGTAGTAAATAGAGCAATAAAAAGACAGAACACTCTGTTAGAGTCTGATTATTCATAAAACAAAAGTAATTTGGGTAGGGGGAAGAATCCAAACCTAGATTCTGAAAGGAAAGATGTAGATTTCCCAATTTGGGTATTTGTTTCTTTGAAAACCACTCATGGTTTAAGAAGACAGGCTCCTTTAGCGATGACTTCTCTGGATTCTCAACTAAAATGCTCCTGAAGGAAATGAGATGCTGGTTGCAAAGATCTACTCTAGAGTGAAGAATCTTGAATGCCTAGTTCAAAGACAAAGCTGATCTCAAATCATATCATCCTTTTCGTTTATTTATTTAAAATTTTAACCTCAGGATTTGCTGCACATAAATCCTGCCTGTTTTCACAGTTGATGTCTTGGCAGAGACTATTTCTTCTCCTGTCCTATCATCTTACTTCCCCCCCCCCCAAGGTCAGTGGATTTTATTTAATTCCCCTAGAACTGTATCTCAGTTCTAAATATTGTTCCCTTGCCCTAAAAACACCCTAGTAATAGCAGTGCTTAAGATATTATAACATACAATAAATATCTTTTAAAAAAAAATAGTTGACCTTCCAAGAAAGGTTATTTAATAAGCTAGTAGAAATAGTAGAAAACTAAAGATTGTATATTAGAAGTCACATGCAGGCTAATTCTTATGCTTTGTTAACCCTCCTCCCAGAGTCTGCTCTGATCTCTCAATCACATTTACGTTGACTGAGCACTTTGGGAGAAGGAGGAGGTATACTCCTTAACAAATTAGAGCAGTAACCTTTGCCCACTAAGAACAGAAAGAAATTCTGTGAATTGAGCAGAATAAATCTGAGGGGATTTCTGGGAAACAAACGACGGGTAGTGGAAAGGGAGGTGGGCAGGGGGTTGGGGTGACTGGGTGACAGGCACTGAGGAGGGGCACTTGGCGGGATGAGCACTGGCATATGTTGGCAAATTGAACTCCAATAAAAAAAAAGCTGAGGGGAAACACTGCAATGGAATCTACAAGAGGAGTTAATTGCAAAGGCTCCCCCATACGGTGATCCAAAAAAGATTTGAGTCCAATGCCTCAGCATTATCTATCCATTTGACCATCCAGTCTATTAGCCACCCAACCACTCACTGATGCATGTGTTCCATAAATGCACCTAAGTGTTACTGTAAGCAAGGCTCTTTTCTAGCACTGGACATAGACAGGTAAGACCCCATCTATTCCCACACATACCCCCAACAATATGTCTATTATCACTTTTTCTCAGCTCCTAAAAGAGTAACCTTCCCTTGGAAGTATAAATGTACTTTCTTCCATACACTGTTTCCTGAGTTCCCGGCTCCGAGTAGGTATACCTATAAATGGAGAACAAGGAGGTGTGCATCTTTATCAGCAATCACTAAGAATGAGTTTATATGAATATATATTTTCAGTGGCATAGCAAGAAATATAGTATATAAAACCAGGAGAGAGAAATTATGTGGGGAGGCAGATAAACATGCACTACATGGATAAAAATGCAGAAGTTATTATAATTTATTCATTAAATCCAGCATGAGAGAACAACACTCTCTCAGAAACACCCAACAGAGGGCTAAACTTCCAGGACATTCCTCTTCCCTTGCAGAGTTTCACATGCAATGTGAATGGGTCCCAGAGTGCTCTGCATTGGTCTTGCTACAAGCCAAGGCCTGTCCTCCTGCCAAGAGGGAGTCTCGCAGTTTACTTGACAGTAGTTCGCAGTGGCTTTCCTCAAATGGCCCCCTGTGGGGAGTCCTGGGAGTGGGCACCTCAGGGCCCACTGGTAGTAGTTGTATGACGTTGAGCAAGACCTTTGGCCTTCCCAGTCTTCAGCTTTTTGTTACTAAAGAAAATACCTACTTAGGCCATGGCCTAATTCCTAAACCTGTGGTAAGGATACATACAGTAAGATCACACATGTAAGGATGTTCTGAAAAAGTGAAGCAAAACCCAAGAGTCTGATGTTACGCTCACCTGATTAAATCAAATTCCCCACATGAGGGCCTCTGTTTCTCTCTCCTCTCCCCCATCCTTGGCTTTGGTTTTCTGTCCTCTCTTCCCTGCACCAATGTCGTAACATAAGCAAGCAGTACCAGGTGAGCAAGGTGGCTATATCAACTCAAAGACTATTTTAGGGAAGATAAAAGCTTCCAATTCATTAAGTAAAAGGTCTCAGAAGCTGGAGAATCCCAAGCGTCAACTGAGGGTCAGTATATGGCAGCTTCAGCAGGGCAAGGACTCCTGAGCTTACCTGCTGCTGTTTGACCCAGCTTGCCTGTAGAAAGTGAGGTGCTTCGGTGTACACTGAGAAGGACAAGGTGGGGGAGCCACCCACCAAAATGGGGATGCCAGGGTAATTAGCCTGAAGAATACAAGGGTTGCAGAAGGCCAAAGGGTCCCACAATCAAGCTTGTGATTTGGAAATACTTCTAACACTTACTATGTATCAGGACCCATTCTGACACCTTTTTAAACACTTAAAAATATATGTTAATTCTCAATGCAACCCTATGGGACAAGCACTCTCATGTTGCTCATTTTATAGATAGTAAACTGAGAGATGCAGAGGAAAGGTAACTTGCCTAGGATCACAGGGTGTAGCTGCAGAGTCTATGCACTTCACCACTGTGACATATTATCTCTCAAAGGACTATGGGGTCAGATGAGAAAGAGAGAGCAAGCAAGCACCAGTTCCACCAAAGACAACAAAGACAAGTCAGGAACTTCCATTCGGTAAAAGCCTAAACAGTGGGGGGAAATTCAAGTATATGATTCTGTCTACATTTTCATGGCTGACAGGTGCCAGTGCTATGATTGGTGGATGAAAGTCTGCCCACAGCATCAACCCTAGCCTCTTAGAGGCATACCTAAGAGAAGGCCATGGTGTGCTTCTGCTGACCTTGAAGCTCTGGTGAGCAGCCAGGCTCTGATAAGCATCTTCTGGTGTCAACTTTCAGGGTAATCTGAAAAAAAACAGCTCCATTTTCAGAAGTATACGTAATATGGCAAGGATGGTACCATGATCTCAGGATGGCATGAGGTCAGTTTTGAAATCTATGAGCTGGACTGATGATGAGCCAGAAGGTTGGGAGGGGAGAAATAATGGTCATATTCAGGGGGCTGCAGATACAGACCTGTTACTATTACTTACTGGCCTATGTCCAAAAGTGCTCTGAGGAAATACAGGAGCCCTGAATGCAGGGCATTATAGCTCATGTGGATATGTGCCCTTAGTTCTGGCATCTACTGGTCATATGTTGGGGACTGTGCTGGTATAAGTAACAGTAAAGCTGGGTTGTGAGAATGGGCCCTGGGTCACTATAGAGAGGGTAATTCTGGTTAGAACCTGGCTGCAAGCAATCTTTTAGGCCTCTATTGCTTATTACTCTAAGTGCCTCTCCTGACATCCCCAAATCCACACATAACTAGGAATTCTAGTTACTTAAAGTTCATGTTCTTCCCTTTTGCTTGTCGAACTACTGTCTTGATTATCCTTTTAAGGTCTATAAGATCTGTACTGATAACATCTTTCTCATTCTTGATTTATTCATATTTGTGGTTTTTTTTCCTTGTTTGTTATAGCTAAGAGTTTCTCAATTTTGTTGATCTTTTCTAAGAACCAATTTTTAAGTAATCTCTACACCCAACATGGAGCTCGAACTCACAAGCCCGAGATCAAGAGTTGCATGCTCAACTGACTGTGCCAGCCAGATGCCGCTTCAAAGAACCGATTTCTATCTTAATTTTTCTCTATCGTCTGTTTTCTACTTCAGTAATTTCTGATATTCTTTTTATTTATTTTTTAAAAGTTTTTATTTTTTATCCGAGAGAGAGAAAGAGAGAGAGAGAGAGAGAGAGAGACGCAGGCGGAGGGAAAAGCAGGCTCCATGTAGGGAGCCCGATGTGGGACTCAATTCCGGGACTCCAGGATCACGCCCTGGGCCGAGAGGAGGCACCAAATCTCTGAGCCACCCAGGCATCCCTCTGATGTTCTTTTTAATATTTCCTTCCTTCTTCTTAATTTGGTTTTATTTGTATCTTCTTTCCCTAACTTCTCATACTGGAATCCAAATCATTGATTTTAGGCCTTTCTTCTATTTTAATAGAAGCATTAAAAAAAAAAAAAAGAAAAAAGAAAACAATTCCTTTTCTGGGCACTACTTTAGCTGTGACCTACAGATTTTAATATGCAGTATTTTTATTATCATTTAGTTCAAAATATTTTCTAATTTTTCTCGTGACTTTCTCTTTGACCTATATTTAGAAATATGTTGCTTAGTTTCCAAATATTGCAGTCTTCCTGGGTATCTCATTGCTATTGATTTCTGATGAAATCCTTCTAGCTTTAAAGTCAGATCACTCTTCTACCACTGCCACTCCCCAGAATCCTCCTTTCCCTTGTGGTTAGAATTATACCATAACCTTCATGAAGGCAGGGTCCATGCCCACTTATTTAATGGTGTGTCTTCAACAATTGGTTCAGTGCCTGCCTCACGCCATGTACCAATGAATATTTGTTAAAGGGGTTAACGATTTCTTCTTGTATGATTTGTAAACCCTTTGTTACTATCTATGTAAAGGAGCTAGTACAGATGTACTATGTAAAGGACCCAAGTACAGATCTGCCTCATGAGAATGGGAGACTGGGTATAGCAGGAACCTGAATTCTATAGTTTCTCCAGGGCTAAGTCCAGGGCTGACAAACTGGGACCTTTTATGAAAAGATATCTAAGCAACATTTCTATATAGAAAATCTCAATCTTGTATCCAATAGATGGAGATGTCAAATGCGGCTCTGAGTTTCAGTGGCATTGATGGCATAACCGATGGTCTACTTAATAGCAAACACTGGAAGGGAAAAAGTCAGTTTCTCCTGATACAATAATGTGCTTCTAGTAGTAATCAAAGGCATTCATCTAATTGCCTCTTTTCTTTGACTGCTAGGAAGATCAGAACTGCATTTGTGTTTTTCCAATAACTTTCATTAAACTTGTAATATTTGGTAGTGTTTCTCAGCTTCACATTGATTAACTGGTTTCTCCCAGACTAAGTTGTTTCGGGTCTTGATTTATCTGTTTTTTGTTGATTTCTTCAAATACATTTTCAGAGTAGGTGGGACTGATTGATCATGTAATCAATCAAATAGGTTGTCAATGAAATTTTGCTGAACAGGCCTGTCATCATCCCATTAGGGAGTTAATGAGAAATCTTATCTTCTGGTGGTTGGTGAAGAAAATGGGAACTCTTCCTATGAACTTGGGAATGTTACGGGAAACGGGAGCCCCTGGGATAGGGGTGGGAGTGAGGGTAGGAGTCAGCTAGTTGGGTCTCTCACCTGAGAAGCCCTGGGCTGGGGCCCAGTTAATTGGTTCCAGGGCTTCCTTCCTCCCTGAAGGACTACATGTCTCCTCCCAGACTGAAAAGTCCTCTTAGCCAAAGGGAAGAGAACATCTGGGAGCAGGAAGAATTTTGAGAGCGAGGACAGCTCTGGGGCTTAAACCAGGCTGCCCCAAGAGGGCAAGCGAGATCTGGAGAAAGCCCTGAGGACGGCAGGTCGGGGGGAGAAAGGGACAGCTGAAGGCCTGGAGCTGCAACTTTCGGGACCCAAAGGTCTGACCTCGGGAAAGGACGCCAGGACTTGGAGGTCAGGGGAGAAGCGAGGAGCACCACCACGGCAAAGAAAATGACAGATACAGGACAGTTCCAGGCAGGAGTGGGCTCAGACCGATGGAGGAGGGCAGTGGGGGGCACTGGCCGTGACCAGGCCAACTCAGTGCAAGAAGGAACACCGGGGGTGCTCTCTCTCAGCAGGGCTGCTAAAATGCTGGGTGCCAACTAAAAGAGGAAATGCCAGTTCTCAGGCCCATATGTGCCATAGCTATGCTTGGGCCCAGCCCTCCTCAGCTTGCAGATGAGGAGCAGGACATAGGACTTATGATGGGACTCCCCAGTCTTCAGGACAAGGAGCCCTCCGGCCTGGATGCACTGGTGGTCTGGCACCGCTCACCGCGGCTCCTCCCCTCGCACAATGGCTGTCTCCAGGCCTGCCGGGCCTTCCCATTGCCAGATCTGCAGCAGCCCTCCTGAGAGGGGCGAGCAAGGAGAGTTCACGCAGACCGTGAGGTCCGAGGTCATGATCCCTACACAAGGGACTTCCCCCTTGGAACGTAACCGCCCCAGCCTTCTGTTTCCTGCAACAAGCACCAGGGCTCCTCCTCAGCCTTATTTTAACGGTTAAAGACATGCACACCAAATGCTTCCTAATTACTACTTTCATGGCAGATGCAGTCATTTCCTTGGATTTTACTGCCATTAGTTTTCCTCACCGATTTATCCTTAGCTACTCTCCTTGAATCTTGCTTGCCTCCCCTGAGCCTTTTCCTCCTCGCTCCTCACGGCTTGTCAGCACGCCTCCAATCCCCAGGAGAGATGGAAAGCCTTGTAGAGCCCACTGCACAAACACACATTCCTATTCATTTATCACATTTAGCATGCGCACTTCCACTCTCATCAAAACCAGCCCCAGCTCGCTAACTCATTTCCCTCTCCCAATTACAAATTAGTCCATTAGGCTGTCTGCAGTAGGCCCTCTGTTGCATCTTGGTAATGGCTTCTGAGATTTCCATCATAATCGTAATGGCTCCCTATGCAGCCATGAGGGCAGATGGAGGCCGCTAGTGGGTAATGAGCTATCACGCTACCAAAGGGCACAGCCCTGGGCTCATTATTTAGTCTTGGCTGTTTTGTGAAAACAACAAGAAAGGTAAAATGCTGAAGGGAACACTTTAGCATATTAAATTAACACTTCTTGAAAATTCTCTCTGTAAACATGCCATATTTTCCCTTTATGCTACATCCCCAGTGCTGGAGCATACTATGGAGGGCTTCAGGGGGCAGGGTGGGGGGATGGTAAGGAAAGGAAAGAGGGGGATGGGAGGGGAATTAACCCAAAAAAGAAGGCAAAACATGGCACTTGAGAACCTTTCCCAGTGTTGCTGAGGGGAGTCTTCACTAACCAGCTACTGTCCTCTCTCACTAACGTTCACACCCGATCCTCCATTCCCCACACAGAGAGGGGCTGTCACCAACAGCCAGCCTTGCTGCTGTTGCCATTCTACAGTTTTGGTTTTTTTAAGGGAAAATACAGAAACAACAAAACAAATAAACACATAACAAAAAAACCCGCCACCAGCACCAGTGACAAGAAAAATCCCTGATGCAGATACTACTATCCATACACTTGACAACAGGTCGCATTTATTAGGTACTAACTGTGGCCTGGCACTGTGTTAAGCATGGCACATCTGTTCCTATGGGTTTACTCCACCTTCCCAAGCTCCCTATGTGATGGGCTAGTATTGAGGAAAAAACCAAACCAAGAAACTTACCAAGTTTGGTAAGTTTCCCAAGGGCACAGGGAGAGCCGAGCTGTGAGTCCTAGTGGTGTCA
Organism: Vulpes vulpes; assembly: GCF_048418805.1. Lineage (NCBI taxonomy): Eukaryota > Metazoa > Chordata > Mammalia > Carnivora > Canidae > Vulpes > Vulpes vulpes. Next base: position 77,574,830 of record NC_132782.1, read on the forward strand.
CTCCTCAGCCTCCCCCTTCCCCTGTGTTCCGCTAAGCTGACCAGCCTTCCTGGGCAGATGGTGGTGGCACCTGCTCTTTCTTGTGCTGATCCCCTCCAGTCTCCCCGGGCACTGACCTCATCACCCCCAGCCTCCCAACCCCCAGCAGCTCTAGTAAGGTTCACTAACAGAGGCTGGCTTCTGACTTAAGAGGGTCTTTTATTGATGTTATCAAATCCTTGCAAAACACTAGATCCTCAATGAACTGCCCTCACCCCTGATACCACCTCCCAGCCTCAACAGCCTAGTTCTTCAAGACACGGCAGCCACTGGGGGCTGGCCAGTAATCTTTCATGAGAATTGATTCAGATTCCTCAGAGTATGCCTCTAGCGTGGCACTTGGGAGACAAGTGCCAGTACCCTCTCTGGACAGAAATGACAGCAACTCTAAGTGCCACGGTGAGGAAAAAGCTATGGGGAACAAAGGGTGTCTCTGATCAGAGCCACTCCTGGCAGAGAAGCCCCCAGTGGTTTCGAGGAAACACAGCTGTGAGTCTGGAGGAACCACAGGTACTTCTATTGGTAAAAGTACAATAAATAATAACACGGTGGGCCCATTTTCAAAAGCCTTTTCTCTCTGCTTTCAAAAGAGTCATCCTAAACCTTTCCTAAATGCCTACAGTTGATCCAAAACCTATCATCCCATTCTGTTCTTTATTGGCTCTTAAATCTGCTCGTATACTGCTTCCCTCTGAAGGGCTGGAAGGGCTTCCACGTCTTTTATCTCATTCATCCCCACGGTGACACTGTGAGCCAACTGAGGGGAGGCTGTAATTATCCCCAGGACACAGATGAGGGAGGTAGCGGGCTTGTCTGAGAACCAGAAAGAAAGAGGAGTCCCTGATTCCCAGTCAGGGGCCAACCAGGCCACCTCACAGCCCCCCTTGTGGCTCTGCAGCTGTAGAAGCCACAAATACTCTTCCAAATAAATCTCCCAGTCCTATGCTGGTAACAAAACAAAAGGTCAGTTTAGAAAAGCCTGCCTTTCAAAGAGGGAAAATGATCCAAGGCCAGAGTTCAGGATGGGTCTGGTTGTAAGCAGAGTGGGGGGGACCAGTCAACTTTGCCAGGCTGTAAAATACAAATTTATGAGCTGTTTTTGTTAAATTCCGATATGGATTTTTGAAAACGAAAAGGATGGATGGGTAGATGGCAGCAAGATGTTTAATCAATGTCATAAAATATAACATTCATTGGGCTTCTAAAATGAAATTAATAATCTGTGTAGAAGTATCATTAGGAGATAAGTGACATTTCAGGCTTTGATTTGCAACTTGCAACAAATCTTACTTCCATATATTTCAAGCATTTTGGGGGATATTCATCTTTATTAAAAAATACCCAAACCTTTGCCCCTCTGCTTCACCACCAAGCCTTTCTTTCCCTTCAGGACAGACCACTAAATAAGAAAGGATACATTAACATATACATGCTTTAAATTAATCAAGACAGAAATACCATATTTAAATTAAATCAGGGATTTCTCACTTGCTGCTTATCAGGGGAACTTAGCTATCTGTATTAAGTTTTTTTTTTTTTTTTCCTCTTCTCCTTTTATCTGAGACCTGGGGCTTGAGCTGGCTATGTCTCCAATGAGACATCTCACTTTGATTCAAAAGGCTAAGGCAAGGTATAGAGTGAAATGCTGTTCTTCTACATAAATCCTAGAACTATAAAATAGTATTTTAGAGCTGAGAAGGACCCTAAAGTCACCTAGCCTTAGCTTTTCATTTTACAGATGAGGAAACTGGTTCCAGGGAGAAGGACACAGGAACAAACCAGAGAGAGCAGGCCAGGCTTGGATGCACACGACTTCCTGTTCCCCACACTAAGTGAGCCATGTTCTCCCCTTGCTGTGAAAACCAACATGAACTGGGGGACACAGAAGCTGGACTCTAACAGATCCAAGTCTTGGCCGTTCAGAGTCTATTTTCTTTCCTTTTTGTTTTATTTCGGGTTATTGTGTAGAAGAGGAGTAGAGGGACATGGCTACCTGGCAATCAGGAGACTAGGAGCTCTCACCTGGAAGGTAAGCTCTGTATAAGTTTATCTTAGTTAAATAGCCCTTTGCTTTAAACGGGAGCACAGGCAGGGGGCTCTAAGGGGTTGGGGGAGTACCTGGCCTCCTCTAAATAAATCAGAGCACATAGGAAAACACAGTGATAAGCTGCCCCTGATGGGAAACGCCAGCTGCAAAGATCTCAAAGTCAGGGGCTCCAGAGGGATGGTGTGGCCATCTATCCTGACCCTCTGTGAACTTGATCCCAGCCCCACCATTGTCCCTCTCGCACACCAAGAAGAGGCCACGCACAACTTCATATACAAAAATTCTCATTAAACAATCCATAGGGGGATCCCTGGGTGGCGCAGCGGTTTGGCGCCTGCCTTTGGCCCAGGGCACGATCCTGGAGACCCGGGATCGAATCCCACATCGGGCTCCACATTGGGCTCCCGGTGCCTGGAGCCTGCTTCTCCCTCTAACTGTGTCTCTGCCTCTCTCTCTCTCTCTGTGTGACTATCATAAATAAATAAAAATTAAAAAAAAAAAGAATGAAAAAAAAAAAAATAAAAAAAAAAAATAAACAATCCATAGGAAAATAGACCACATGTGATATGCCTCTGTGAGTTCCCAATTATTATCCTTCCTCGAATAGATGAAAGTATTATAATTCTATATTTAAGAACGAGAGGCATATGTATTTCTAACTCTTTCTGTCTACCTGTCCATCTGTCTGTCTGCCTTCCTCCCTGCCATCCAGATCTACTGGGGGAGAAAAAGCAGAAATGGGGGGTAGCATAAAGGATACCCTTTGCTCCTGTTGAAACAACCCATTTCAAAGCACAGAACTTCATTTGGAATCTACACAGACTTTGCAACGGGAGTAACAGGGATCACCAGGACAGTTTAAATGTGTACCTCTGAAAACACACTAGTTAGAGCCAAGAAACTGTGATCTTTACACCATTTGCAGAGGCTCTCCCCACCCTATCCTAGCAATGTTCAGATTCTTTGTCCAGAATGGCACACTGTAATCTTGTGGGATGAGGGCCTGGACCCCAGCCCAAGGTGATTTAGTAAAACAGTAAATGTCCAAAATGTGCAGTGACTGTGTAGAGGCTGTTTGAATATGTGAAAGTGCTTTTTATGTGTGATTCTCTTGCATATTCTCTCTCTCCTCAGCCCCACCTCCCTAAATTCTTTTCCCTTTCTTGACCTCTTAGCTAATTGCCTTTAGCTAGTGTCTTTCCTCCCTTTCAGACTGCTAGGGGCTCATCTGATGTGACAGCCATGTGAGCTCAGGAGGACGGGATGCCCCAGAGGTGGTGGGTAGGGTGACCAGAGGCTCATGTGGGATACATGGTTGCAGTGAGCCCCTGTGCCCTTACAGCTTTGTCCTCCAGAGGTCTTGGGGGGAAGGTTGATGTGTCTCACTGAGCATTTCCTCCTAAACCCCTGAAATTTCATTACAATCATTTATCTTCAAAGAAATCAAAATGCACCCCCGTCTCCCCTCCTATGGAAAGGTTAGGTCTTTGCTCAAGCCTACGGACTTTAACCTCATAAATATTCCCAGCTATAAGATCTTATTAAGAAGGTATGTCTCCCAGGAGCATAAAACCATCAAGCTGTAAATTTTATTTAATTTCCCATGAGATCTTATGGCCTCATACATATAATTAGAGTGCAGTATAGAGCACTTTTTTGTGTTTTGTCAATAAATCACCAGGGAACAATCAACGTTTAAGAGGACAAGCTTTAATGATTTTTCAGACCCCTAAGCAATCGTGCCTTCACAATGGCAAGCCAGTCTTTAACCTCATCTAACTAGGACTGTGGACTGTGGCGTCAAATAGGACCCCAAACACTTAATCCTATTAGATTCCCCAGCCCAGACAATCACGGCAGAACACCCAAGGGACATATTGATTTTGATGTGGCCGACAGAAAAGACAAGCTGACCTACTGACAGTGCTTTATTAAGTGTTTACAAATTAAATATCTGGAGGTCTGCAATAGGCCTGGCTCTGGTAAATGGGCCAGGGTGAGATGTGTGCACTGGACCCAGAGGGCATGCGTGGACTCTGAGGAGGCCTGGGGGAATGGCCAGGCAGGCCCCAGCCCTTGCCTGCAGAACCAGCTTTTCCAGAAAGTCAGGATGTTTGCGAGAGAAATTCTGTATATATATGTAGTTTGCTGTTGTTGTTAAACTTGCTGTGACCATAAACACATGATGGGGCATTTATTCACATCGGAAAATGCTTGTCAGATGAAAGAACAAACTTCTGTCTCCCTTGGTGAGGGTTCCAGAAGATAGACTCTGGTTCCTCTGGGTTTCTCCTCACACTGTGCTTTCTATGCAAATCTTCAACCTGGCATGTAAATCAGGAACCATCAGTTTTATATTTAGCTTGATGGCCGGACCAGATTAACTATTTTCCTGTGTCCTTTCTCTGCTCAAAGATATTTAAAAGGCTCCAAATTTTGTAGGTAGGCATTTGACGCTTGTCACAGTTCCCACTGGGCATTCTGGTCATGATGTTCTCCAGCATGGTCCCTCTAACTCTCCCAAATACACCTCAGAGCTACACAGATGTGTGGTTCCAACAAGAACAGTGTGGTGTTGCCAAGTCCCTGTCTTTCCTCAATAGCTTCCCTTACCTCAGTGACTGCTGCCTGTCCTAATGGGGCTACTCAAATCCCACCAGCCTTGAGGCTGCTTACATTTCTCTTCCTCCTCAAAATGATGTGCTCTGAGCTCGTCACTCTCTCCCACCATTTCCTGAAGTCCATTAGGTTTTCCTGTGTTCTCCCAAGTAGACCATGTTCCTGGAGCTTCCACTGCACTCCCTGCCCTGCTCGCCTTCCACACAAGTACCCAGAAGGGGGCGTGCACAGAATAGGGCTTTGGACTGACTGGCTGACTAACCAGCTGGCCTGGCACCCCTCAGGTCTAAGAAGCATCTCATCTTGGTGTTCTGGTCACCCACATCTTCCAAGATGCTAAGGAAATGAAGATGGCAAGACTGAAGTGGATCCCTCTCCCGAGTTGGTTCAGATTGATGATCCTTTGCCCAAAATGACAAGAACAGGTAGGCACCAGGTGAATCTTCAGGATTTTCTCTGTTTTGTGACTTTATGCTCTGACAAAACAAACATCCATGGATAGAGCCACCTCAGTTGGCAAAGTCACGTACTCTATTTTACTGTTGTTTTTCTGAGTTATGTCTACCTCAAAGCCCCAAATTAACCTTAAAATGGTACATCTGCTGAGGTGCGTGTGTCAAACTGAAGTGCGACTCAGTGTGCCTGAGGACCTGGCTTACACACCTGGATCAAAGTCTTCTACATGCACGCACATACACACGTGTGTGCGCAAAGATACTGAATAGTAACTGCTCTACTTCTCTCTCTTTTTTTTTTTAACATTTTATTTATTTATTCATGAGAGACACACACACACACACACAGAGAGAGAGAGAGAGAGAGAGAGAGAGAGAAAGGCTGAGACACAGGCAGAGGGAGAAGCAGGCTCCATGCAAGGAGCCCAATGTGGGACTTGATCCCGGGTCCCCAGGATTATACCCTGGGCTGCAGGTGGCGCTAAACTGCTGTGCCACCGGGGCTCTCTTTTTCCTTGATCTCATCCCATTCCAACAGAGCAATGGAGGCTAAAGACAACTTAGTGAGAAAGATATCTTTCAAGATAATCTGGCCTGCTGTCTGTGTGAAACAATCCAATATTCTTTTCAAGTGTTTTCGGGCGGCCAACACCATACTCTGCCTCAGACACCACAATCTGACAATTTTCGTGAAGAAGGTCAGTACTTACCTTGGTACCTGGCACACAGGAAGGCCTCTAAACAAGAGAGCTATTCTGATTTTTATCACCTTCATTATGTCTTTCTAGTTTGTGCTTATTTTTCATCTTCTTATATCTCAGTCTCTCTAGTCCCAGGGTATTCCAAGTGAGCTGTGACAAGCTGATTTAGGGTTAGTGTGGTGGTACAGGGGAGCTCTGGGCACTCAAATCCCCATCTCTGTTTTATAGATCAGGCTTCCATTCCATGTTTAGCAGGTAAAATGAGGTTGAAAACCCATGCCCCAGACCTGGGGTCTAGTCTTTGGCATCACTTTTTCAAATGACCAAAGTGTCATTTGGCAAAAATGATTTATGTTGGTGAGCTGAAAATCAATCTACATTATGGGAGAAAAGTTATTCCATGCATCATTATTAATTTCTGCTTCCCTCCCCAAACTGCATCTGGCCTATTCACAGAAGCCATGGCTTTGTGGTTGACACTGCTGACTTTGGGGAAGTGGCATGTGTGGGACATGTGATTGGTGCAGTTTGGGTAGAAGGACCAGGACTCACTGTCCTCAAGAAAAGCTTCATGCCTCAGAGTATGCCCCTGAAGGGTCAGGGGCAGTGCTGGGTTTCAGAATCAAGCTCCATAAAACAAATGGCTGCAAATGGCCTTTTCCCAATCTTACAATGCAGTAATTCATAAAACCCTCTAAGGGAATTTTTATGGCTTTATATTAATGTTCATTTAGGAAAGAAGTGAAAAGGGCATCATCAAGATTTTAAAAAATCATTACAAAGGGTCCTCACTTGGGTTAATAGTGATACCTTAGCACAAAAAAATGCACTGATATACCATAAAAATTATTCTAAGATACTATTTTTTCATCATTTTTATATGACCTCCTTTTTGTCTGCACTTAACTGCTGAGATAAAAAAGTAGACTGGGTAATTAAATTTTCTCTTCATTTTCATTTTCATCTAATTCAGTAAATATTAATCAAGTATTTATAATATGCCAAGTATTATGGGAAGGGTCTGGCGACATAATATCTAATCTCTACTTTCAAGGAGCTCAAAGTTTGTAAATTCACTAAAATATTAAACTAAAATTCATGATTATCTGTGTATATGTGTAATCATTTGTGATGATCTTATCCATATGGACTTTAATTTGATTTTAAGAATCCTGTAGCCAGTTTGATATTTAAAAAATCTAGAACAAAAGTAAAAAAAAAAAAAAAAGAAGAAGAAAGATAGAAAGAAACGAGAAAGGAACTTCTTTGGTGGGAAGACATCCCTCTCTGTGCCAGAGGGCTATATGGCCTCAGCAAGGAAGAAAGGGGGAAGAGGGGATGTCATCACAGGAACATACACAGGCTAACTTAGAAGGATAAATAGGGTTGAGGGGGGTTGAGTAAATTAAAATAGAAAAGATAGGGAGAGGGGAACCACCTCCAGGTGGTGGTTTTCTGAGTAGGCTCCTGAAAGTGAGGCAGCCCTCCACTGTGGATAGTGAATCCTTATCCGCAGGGCACACGATGCCAGCTCAAGAGGAAAAGTGTCCGTCTACGAGGGCATCTCAACCGGAGCCTCCCTGTCCAGAAAGCAGGTGCGCTTTAGCGTGAGTCGGAACCAAGACCACAGAAGGAGAATACTCGAGGCATTTAGCAGCTGCTATTTTTGGGCAGTGGGATTATGTGTGCTCTTTACTTTCTTCTCTGTACTTATCTGTGTTTTTGATATGGAAAACACATGACTTTTGTAAGAGAAAAGCTGTATGTGTTATTTTTCAAAAGGGTAATGACCAGAACAACAAAAGAGATAAAGGCTGAGAAGGAGGTTGGGTCTGCAGAGTGGTCCAAGTCATAGCAACATCCCTTCAGAGACAGGCTGCCTCCCTCACACTCAAATCTGTTGCTGTGGACAGTGACAGAGACTCTTCCTGCAGGAACGCTGGTGCCACACTGGCTATTCAAGGGTCAGGGCCAAGTCTCAGGGATCCTCCTGTCATGGGGTGGCAGCTGTTGGGCCCTCAGACCCACACCGCTGACCGGGGCCAGGTTTGGAAAGTGGAAAAGCAGCAAGATGGTGATATGACCAAGTTTCTCCACAGGACAATGCAACATCATTGGTGGCTAGGAGGAACGTACGCTTATATTTCGCTGTTCTGTTGTTTCGGAATTTGGGGAGGGAGACAGACTTGGGCCTGTCAGGGCACACGGAGCCAGGAAGCCCTTTAGTCACGCCACTTGACCATCACAAAACTCTCCCAAGTACTTTAAGTATGTTAATGATCCAAGATTTAATCTATATTCTTACCCAGCTTGCACAAACCTATAAATAGGCTCATCTCAGGGTTATTGCTGTTATAAATTAATTATGGAAATGTCAACCAAATCAGGGACGTGCCAGCCAAGTAATGGGAGGGCAGTGATCCACTGCACAGAGGGCAATTCTGAGGATGCCCTCTGTGCAAAGTTCACAGCCTCTGGCCAGGTTCCCTCAGCTCCCAGGGAGCGTAACCTTGAAGATGACACTCAAAGTTAGTTCCCTCCCCAGTAATTGAGGGAGGCGGGAAAAGTGACTTTTGCATGCACCTCTTTGGACTAACTTTGTGACTTCCTCTTCACATGACCTGTCATAGCTTTCCCCTGCCTGGCAATGGGTCTGCAAATTTGACGGGCCTGCCTTTTCTTATATGAGAAGACAGATATACTGGAGCTTATCTGCATGGGGTTAAGACTGGTTATGCTTCCACCCCTCATGGATCCTGCTGCTAAGAAGTGAAAATTATGGCTGGGAAAGCAAGAGGTGAGTAAATACTGACTCATTAGAAAGGAAGGTTTTCTTCGAGGACACCACTGTTCTCCTAAGGCCTGGAGCCATCCTGGCACTGTCCAAGGGTACAAGGAGGTCAACATAAATAGCGTACTTTTAGACAGCAATTTATTTCTACAGGTCAAAGTGCCTAGATTTTATCCAAACAGCACATCCTCTAGGACTTATAGGAAGCCCAGAAAAGGCTTACTGTTGTCCCCCAAAAGAAGAGGCTGTTGCAGTGCAGTTAACTGCTCCCCACTGGGGAAGAGTTCTGGGGTCTTGAGCTCTGAATGTAATTTCAACTTCTACAGCTCAGGCAGTGATAGGACGATATCCCCATGACCACCCCAGTTTATTGAGCACAGCCACGTACTGTGGTTAACACATCTGGTCGTTTACAGTAGATCCTCACAACAACTCCCCGAGACAGGCATTATCATGCTCATTTTACCAATGAGAAAACAGGCTCTGAGACATTATGTAATGTGCCGTAGGCTGTAGAGCTTGTAATGGTAGAGTCAGAATGTGAGCCCGGGCCTAGAACCACAGAGATGGTTAATGATAATGCAGGTGGATCTACTGCAATCTGAGCTCCTCAGAAGATCATTTCTCAGCCTTCTGACCTCAGGAAGATGAGTATCTAAATTAGGATGGGAAGCTCTTCTTCCCTTTGAAATCTGTAGAACAGTCCAGTCAGCACATGCCCTGGTAAAACTTACATGTACTTTTATGCCACTTAAATAAACTCGTGATAGCTCTCATTCACGTGCAGATGGCAGGATGAACGGTCTCTGGACAATTCCTCTCGGCTGCAAACACCAAAGTGTCATGACTGCTCAAAAGACTGTTTATCTCTGATCTCATTTAACAACAGTATGCAGTACAGTTAACCTTCCTTAAAACCTCTGTGGGGCGAGTACCACACAGGCTGAGGAGCAGTGGGGTGGCAGTGAGAGGAGAGGTCCTGAGCCATTGGAATACAGTGCAGATCTCGTCCTGGGCCACACAAGGCAATCTGAACTCCAGCATTCCCTAAGCACCACCTCGGACATCCTCGTCCTCACTCAACGGGCAGGAAGCCGAGTCCAAGAACTCCCAGGGACCTCTGCTTTCCTGACTTGTTATGGAGATGGGTGAAACCATGCAAACTGTCATAATCACGATCCTTGGTCCTCATCCTCTTGGGGCAGAGAGATCCGGCATGGATTTTATTGGTAGTTGACTTTTTATGTGACTTTGTCATATACCCCTTATTCCCCATTAGATTATAAATTCCTTGAGGGTAGGGGGTCTCATTAGCACTTCCTGTGCACCTTGACACGTTCAGCACAGCAATTTACTCAGTGCTAGCATATTTCTTTTCAAATGGACTTGGTAAGGAAGTCATGTGAACACTGCTGTATGTGGGGCACTGTGGGGAAAATAAAGTTTATAAATCACAGATGTGGCAGGGGACGGTAAGGAGATGTGATCCCAGCCACTGAGGTCCTTCTACGGAGCTTGGAACACAAATATAAGGAGCACCAACTAGAAAGAAAACCAGCCAACATGAAGGGACACAGGTATGCAGAAGACGCTATGATTTACCAGACAGAAGGGCAGGTCGCTTCCCACCTGGGGACATGGAGTAGGAAGGAGCAAGAATGAGATTCAGTTCTACTCCCCAACTGCAAAGTTCTGCCCACAGGGGCCGGGAAAGTTTGTCTGCCTCGGGAAGACTAATAACAGGCTCTCTGGCAAAGGGGTAGACAGAGTGTGCATGGGAACACTTCACATAACCAACTGGCAAGTATCCAACCAAATATCCAACTAGGTAGAGATTCCATGGGCTCGAGGCCTGCCACTCAACATCTCCCAAAACAGAACCAACCAACAAATGGCAGATACAGAAGTCGCTGCCCCCGGAGCTAGCCCGGCTTGAAGGAGGCTGCAGGTTCCATTTCTGTGGAGATGGAGACAGTTCCCCTCAGGCCTCCCCAAGGAGTTGGAGCCAGATCTAAAGGGAGGGAAAGGAAAACATCCCATCTCCTGATCAACAGTTTTGCCATAAAGTACTTTGGATCTGTTTCCAGGTTCTCCACAGTGGGTGGAGAACCCCTGACGTCTCGGGGGATGTCATGCCTGGGAGGGAACGTAACTCAAGGCCGTAAAATCATGATTGTGAACCAGGGCTTCAACTTGAATGCCCACCCTGCCCTGTGCCTCTTACAAATATGAGGAATAAAGGAGGGAAGGGTAGGGAGGGCTATACACCTCTGTGGGTGGTTATACTTAGATATTCCTTATCCCAACAGGTAAGAAGGCTGGTGCCATAAAGTTATAGAGAATCCAAACTTTCAACAGAGGTGTGTTGTGGGGTCTGGATATTGAATGGTATGCAGTGTTCTATGACAAAGAGGGGCGCAGTGTTCTATGACAAAGAGCAGGAAACTGCTTTCCTTTGGGAGACTCCAGGGTCTATGTTTGGAGAATCAGGACCTGTGGAGGGCCCTCTACCAGGCTGGGTATATACAAATGTGTATAGGTACAGAACACTGGTTGAGGAGGCAGCCCTCTTGGCCCCCCAGTGAGAGTGGGTACCTGTTACCGTGAGTGTCAGATTCCCTAATTATGTGTTACCCTCTGTGACCATTTTTTGCCCGACAGCCTTTTGATCCATCTTATTTAAATGCTCTGGCCTGTTCTCTGCTATATTGTTTATAACTGGAGCAGCTTCTGATGCCATAGTGCAAATGGGGCGGGAGGGTCCCTTGAAGTTAGTTTGGTATCTGGCAGACAATTCCTGTGGGATCACTGAGGCCAAAGTGAATCTACAGGCAGAACAGTGTGCCCTACAAAGCCCAGCAGCATTTTTAACACATGGAATGGCTTCCTCCCTTTAAGGTGCTTCGGGGAGCAGGTATGGTTTTATCAAAGAAACTGGCAGATTTTCTTGAAGTGTGGGGTCTGGTCATATACGGCCCTCCTGTGAGAGACAGCACTGTGCCTGATACCTAACGTACAGCACAGCTGATGCACTGGAATTGGGTTTGTCCCAGCAAATTTTAGGCTCTGACTTTGATTGAAAGGAGATCTTCACCTAAAAAGCATCACTTCAGCGGTTTCTGTCCTGAGGGAAGTTAAAAAAAATAAAAGCATCTTCTAGGCTCTGAGAACTCACCAGGCTCCATGGAGGGAAGGGTGAGCCTCTAGGTCTGTGTGGCCCTATGCTTATGGAAGGCATTTACGCAGCCAAGCCTCCCCAACAGGATATGAGAGGCCTGGGCATATTCTTAAGCAACTCAGCTTCATGCCATTTCATTAAAATCAAAACAAAATATCACCTCATCATCATGCCCTTGGTTCTGTGCTCTTAAAACCAGAATCATGCTGCAATCGGCACACAGACTTACTCATGGAGTCCACAGAAACTGATAAAACTAGTATTTTGTAGTGACCTGGTGAGGAATGGCTGCTCATAAACAGAGGAGGGATTTGCTAACTATGCAGGTTTGCTGCCAGGCCATTATGGCTTATTTAAAACAGGCTAACGCTGACTCTGGTTACATGCTGAAATTCATAAAACTTTTGAACATGTTATGTTAGTCTTATAAAATTGGAATGTATGTGTACAGTATATTTTCAAGACTTTCAAATATTAAGCATTTCACACAAGCTGTGAAAAATGCTCAGTTTCCCTCCCCCTCCTTCCCGTCTTCCCTGTTTCGGCATCAAATGTTATTCAGGGATAATGAAAACCAGAGGAGTCTATGCCTGAATAACTAGGTTGTCTAACTGCATTACAGTAAAATGAAAGATCAGACTGTGGTTGCAAAGAGCCAACTTAACAGCTACAGAGCCTCGGGAAGGACATACATCTTGTAACCAACGAAGTTTACTGATGGAACCCCCTTGATACCTGATTCAGTGCCACAGCTCTGGTGAAAGAAATTTAATTTCTCTCCACCGAACCCCACAAGGATGGTGTTCAACTGGAGGGGTTAAACCTGACACAAAACAAGGATCCGAGGCACTTTCTGTGACATCTAATCCAATCAGAGATGACAGAGAGGCAAGAACAGGAGCTGGCCAGACCTCAGAAACTGATGCTCTTCTCCAAACATGTCCTTTCCTACTTACAGATATAGTGCCCTACAAAGGCAGATGAGTGTGCTGAAATCTTGATTCCGGATGGTGAGATTCTCTAATCCCTTTAAACAAAGTTTTCCTCACTGTGGTTCCTGCATTCCTATCCCCATTAGTCAGCTAATGGGGCTGGTAGTTATTTTATGGAATGTTTTCATATGCTTACATGTAAATACAATGTCCACAATTAGCCACCCCTTCAAACATTCTGCCTCTGCAGGTTCACTAGTTAGCAGCGACCAGGTGGGCCGCATGGCAGGAGACAGCTCCTCTATAATGCTCCTCCATGTTTGGAGATTGTATAGCTACTTCCAGAAACAAAAGCAAAAACAAACCAAAAAATGACAACAAAATTGTAAAAAAGAAAGCAAATGCCAAAACCAGACAACTTGGCTTCTGATATACGTTAGATATGGCTAGGGATTTTGATTGGGGAGCTATATAGATCAACAATACTGTGGTGCATCGGTGTGCCCTCAGGAATGTAACAAGCATGTCATGTGGCACACTGCACAAGTGCTTTGGCACAGGACTCCGGGACCAACCATCGGTAAAGAGTAGCATGATGACAATTTCATTTTGTTTTCTACAGTTTCAAGTTCAATAGGAGCCGTTGTGAATGACCAACACCCAAAGGGTGTAGGAGTAAAGGGCTGATATTAAGGTTCATTTTTCTAGAACACAGAGCACTGTGTCCTGGCCCAGATGAGGAAGTGAATATGCAGGTGCTTTTTTGAGCTTTAGCAGAGATGACAGAGTCCGTGCCCTCACCCCTGCGGCTCTCTCTCATCCTGCTGCACCCTCAAGCCTGCTGGTTATTCCTCATACACACCATGTGTGCTCCTACCTCACAGCCATGCTTTTCCTGTGCAGTTTGTCTGGAACGTTGCCACCCACCCCACCCCACCCCACCCCACGTACACCCATGTCTCATTGCCTTCAGGTCCTTACTGATCGAGGCCCTCCTTGACCACGTTGTAGCTCTGCTTATTCCACTTCCCTCCCCACTATTTTTTCTCTATACAGCACATCATCTGATAGAATTAGTCCACATATTTAAATGGTTCTCTCTCTTCCTGCTATTAGCTCTATGAAGGCACAAGAGAAATAGTCACATTTCTAGTGTTTATAATTGTGCCTGACATAAGGTAGGCATGCAAAAAATATGTTAAAAAAAAGAGTGGATTGGTGTCATGGCAGCTAATAGAGTAATTGTGCAGTGTTTGAACACAAAACTGATAGTTTTCTTACATATCTGAGTCTCAGTGTATGAAGGAATGACACGCCTGCTCCTTTCATGTTTACAAGATCCTCTGAGAAGGAAACCAAAGTCCTTAATTTGATTCCAGACATATCTCTCCCTCGTTTTCTCCCCATTGTACCTAAAGCCAATGCTGGATGCCTTTTTTCTTTTTCTTTTAAAAGAACAGTACTAGGAAAGTCATAAGAAAAAGCTGCATGAAAGAATGGCCATGTTTTGTTGATTATAGTCATAAACTCTAGAAATAGTATATCCAACAAGGGACTTACTCAAATACCATTTGAATTGGAACCTCTTTCTTCAAGAATCCTTCTTTCAACAGCCTTTGTGCAGGGAAATAGACACATCCAGTGGGCTGCTGGGTTAATTACAGCTCTGCATAACTCTAACTGTCCCGTGGGGGAAGAGCCCGCCTCGCTTCGCCTGTTTAAAGGTGTCACTTGCTTGACTTCCTTCTTGATCTCCTTATATTATTTCCAGCCTGCCCTTCTCCCAGAATGATCCTCTGTAGAGATAGCCAGGAAATTCATGGGCTGAAAACACATGGCTGGGGGTCAGATCCCCATAGCTTTTATTTCTGACACAGAATACTATACAATGCTGTTTGTTGCTGGTTTGGCTGGAGGGCAAGAGAAATGGGGCACAGGGGGAACCAACCCAAAGTAGCTATTCCCTTTAGGACTAGAGATAAATGCCATACCCACAACATACAGGCTTCTCTTTCTCTGCCATTTCTATCCTAGGGTTCTCTCCACTCCTACCCTCTTTCCTATTTTCAGATGCTGCATTATGTCTGCCTAATGACTTAAGTCTCTACATAATTATATCTAAAGTTTGTCTGGTCTGTTTACCCACCTCTGATTGTGTGTTGCTTGGTCCATGTTTAGACAGTGTTGACTGTAAGAAATACGTTTCATATATGGAATAGGAATCTGTTGTAGCCCTAACCACCACAGCCAAAATTAATCACCACCATCAAAGGAGAGCTTCAGGGGGACTCTCTTCACAATGAATGTCTCCGCTTCCCTCTGCCATGTCTCCTGGGCTTCAACAGCAGCATCTGGATGGCCTGATGTTGTAGCTGGTTCTTTGATGTACCTCTTTCTCTGCTGGAAGACTTACAGTCTAGAGACTGCTAGGTGGGACTGGTAATGGCCAGCTGGATGAAAGGTTGAGGTCAAAGGGAAGCTCTTTGCTGACCACCAGGTTCTTATCCTAAGAGATTTCAGAGATTGAGGTAATAAGGTGTGACGGTGGTGGGGTACATGAGAATAAAAAAAGCATTCCCCATTGGTTATTCTAAATATAATATAGCATTTAATACTGTTAGCTTTTTCTTCTAGCAAGTAATACTCTTGCCATGATTAGGAAAACTTCTAGGTCATTTCTGCATCTGGTATCGCTAAGCCATATACACCTCATGCTGTACTTGAAGAGACAGCACGTTACATTGCCCTATGGTGCTCTCCAGAATGATTCCTTAAGAACATGAATGAAGGGGCACCTGGGTAGCTTAACTGGTTGGGTGTCCAACTCTTGGTTTCAGCTCAGGTCATAATCTCAGGGTCGTGAAACTGAGCCCCTTGTTGGGCTCCATGCTCAGTGGGGAGTCTACTTGAAAGTCTCTCCCTCTCCTTCTCTCCCTCTTCCTGCTCTCTCCCTCATTTTCTCGCTTTCTCCTCAAATAAATAAATAAATCTCTAATAACAAAGACAAAAAAACCCACACATGAGATCATATCACTTGTATGGTGAATACCTTCTATCTAGCCACCTCCCCTCTCCTTCAGAGAGCATCTAAAACCCCTCAAGTCTCAGAATCTTGCTGTTTGTGGCATATTCAGATGTTGTCTCAATCTTTTACCTGGAGATACAAAAATTACTTTCTCCTGCTGACAATTCACCAAGCAATTTTTTTGGCGGGGGGGGGGGGGAGTAGGGTAGAATTAGACCTTGCTTCCTCTAAGTTCGAGGAGATGAAGTTCTGATAATGTAAGTCAAGAATCCATCAGAAGGATTGGCTTTGTACCATGGTCCCTTCCGCTGTGAGGGTTAAAGATAGCCTCAATTTCAAAGTCAGGCTTGTTATATATAGGTCTAGCTTGTTTACCTAGAATGATAGTTTCATCATTTACTTAATCTCACTAGGGCTCAGTTTCCTCACATATAAAATGTAGGTAATGAAAGCACACGCCTCATGAGGTTGAATAAAGATTAAATCAGATAATAGCGGGGGGGGGGGGTTGTCAAATACAGTGGTTGCCATAAAGGAAGTATTTAATAAATAAAGTATCATGTAATTGCTAATAAACATATACCTCCAACAGGGCATCTGTTTTTCTCCCAGAGGATCCCCACTGAAATTCCAGACTTTCCCCCCAACAGGCCAAATTTCTATCCTGGGCTTCATCCCATCAAGTCTTAGTGCTACTCAACCAAGTGGTACTTGCTCAGCTAGAGGGAGATAAGGTTGTAGTACATCTTGAGGCTTCGATACTTATGAGGGGCTGGTTTTTAAGGAAAGAACACACAGGAACATCGAATTCTGTGTACGGTGCTGAAAGAGGAGTTGGCAAGTAGAAGGCGTCCAGGTTTCAAGTTCATGGCTTCCTGGTAAGCGCCTTCTGTGTACCCCCCTTCCTGCATGGCACAGCAGAGGCACCACAGTCCACAGGGCAGTCAGACCTTCATCTCAGTCACAGAAAGTCCCGTCTCCTGGTCTGTAACATGAAGCTAATAGTATCTCATTTAGCTCCACGATCTACCTGGGAAGGACAGAATTGTTTCGCATTCTCTCCCATCAGTTGCCAAACCTTGCTTATTTGGTCTCAAAGTGAATTTAATTCCTTTCCTTCTCTCAACCCCCACAACTGCCTATCCTGAGCTGCTGTCTCTCACCCATATATTACTAGGTCTCCTGACTGCAGGCATCAGCTCTGGCTCGCCACAGTCCATGCTCTACACAGCAGCCAGGGCCAGCACTTTAAAGGATGAACCAGATCATGTGTGTCCCTGCTTTAATACTACGGTGACTTCCAGTTGGTCTTTTCAAGACCCTAACTGTACACAGACACACACACACACACACACACACACACACACACACTCATCTGGTACTTGATGCCTCAGGCTCACATTTTAAAATTAATACATTTTATTTCATAGGTATTTAGAGATTCTTATAACTGCATGTAGAAATTATGTATTTTATTTGTGCATGGGATAGCTATAAAGTTAATCATGTGTTTGTCCATAGAGAAAATCTTAATTGATGCAAAAATTTCAAGATTTTAAAGGTTGTATTTTCAGGGTAGGGAACATGTCCCTTTTGTTTGTTGCTATGTCCTCAGAGGTTACTTTATGACCCAGCACATAGTAGGTTTTGATCACTGTTTGCCAAAGGAAAGATGAAATGAATGTGGAAATGTTAGCTGTGACCGGCCAAGCTACTTTTCACACAGAAGATCCTGCATTTCACCATTACAATGTTCTGGGTGTTTATAGACTGATAGGCAAGGATACAATCACTACATAACTAACTGATTGTCTAATAGTAATTGCTGGGCACCAAAAACATCCTCCTTCCCCTGACATAACAGTTTCTTCTGTAGTAGCTGGCTCTGTGGTTTATCAAGGATGCCTCCTCTTCTTCAACATGAGGGACCTCGGGCTCGTGTGAGTATCCCCTGAGCAACCTCTTGTTCTTACACGTATAAGAGGTTGTTTCATTGCTGGTTGAGAGTCTACCACTAGTGCCAGTCAAGAAACCCCAATCCCATCTTTTATCACCACACCACACATTGTTAGCTACTTCCATTCTCTCCACTCATACAGGTCTTGTAAGATGTGTTGAGAACAGCACCTGTCCCATCTGCCTCCTTCTTCCTACCTTCTGTCTAAGACTTTAGGTAGGTCTTAACTGTGCTTCCCTGTGCTCTCAGCACAGGACTGTTTGCCTGACTGTGTGCTCTCAGCTTCAGTCTGTCCCTCCTACCAGCTGACCTCAGTGAGTGGCCTTCCTCAGCTGCCTTCTCCCACCTGCCTATGCCAGGACAGCTATGGCTAGCCTCCCAGAGCAAGAACAGTACACTTGCTCAGGCTCCCTCTCAGCTTTATACTTCTGGTCACTTCCTTGGTTGACTACAGCACCCGTGAGACCGATGCAGAATATGGGGTCTCAGTATTCCCTTCCTATTAATATTACCCTATTATATCCTTTGCTGCCATGGCACAATCTATGGGCATTTCCCAGAGAGTGACTCACCAACTGTCACCAGCCCGGTGACTCAAGGGGGCCAGGCTGTAAGGCACCTGGAAGCAAAGCAGCAGCTCTCCAGGGATTACACCTGCTCCCAAATCGTCCAGGAAGCGGCTGGCGGTATGCTTGTATTTATACTGAACAGAGCTACAAATTTGTTGAACATTTTGTTTTGATTAAAAATTAATAGCTGCTTCTGACCCATATGGATTAATTTCACTTTCTCTAAGTATCTTCTTAATTGACAAACTACCATGAGGTGAAAGAACCAATTAAACAGAGCACACCAGCCCCCCTCCCTCCCTCTGCCAGTTTTCGTCCTCCTTTCTCCCTCACCATGTTGTCTTGGCCTGAGTGTTTTAATGGACTATTTCCATAGTAGCACAATGAGATTAATTACTCAGTAAACACAGAAGAACAAAGGTGGGAGGTAAGCCTGATGTGGATGTAAGACTGTATGGAATCTACTAAAGGGCAGTGGACGAAGGCTTGGGGAAGAGCTGAAAAGACAAGAGATCCACTTCTGTGGCCTCAAAAGATTGACAAGTACAGTTCCTGTCAATTAACTGGACTGCCAAGCTTATCAGCCATCAGAGCCTGCTCAATGTGCTGCTTTATCATAGCCTGGCAAAACTCCTTGATAAACTCCCTAGAAAGTGCTGACAAGGTTATTCTAATAACAGGCTGGACAAAGTCCACTCACTGTGCTTTGCAACACATGCTCCAACAAGGGGGCATGAGACTCCTTGTGCTGCAGTGAAAAGGTTCGATGGAAGACTGTAACTGAGTGCTACGACCAGGGCAATACACCCAGGCCCCCAAGGACCAGAGACTTTGTCCTCTGTTGGGGTTTTCTACAGGCTTCGAGATATTTCTGGTTGAGTGTCTCTCTCCCCCTTTCCATCAAGGCTCTGACAGACTGAGTGAATAGGAACACTGTGCCTTTATTGGGGCTGGAGAGCTCTAAGAAATCTCTGCCAGAGACTGATCCAAAACAACTCAGTGACCTGAAACAGGAGACTTTTGTGTCTAAACTCATCTTTCATTTGGAGAATGACAGACCTCCAGCTCTCCAGTGGGGGTGTCTGATACTAAACCAACTTGTGAATTCCAAATTTGGGAGTGGGTAGGTCAGGAAGAAAATGATAACCAATTTTCTTTTCCTTAGCAGATTTTTTTTTTTTTTTTAATGGCAAGGCAGCAAGGCACAATCCAACAGGGACTAGAAGGCCTATATCTTGTGGTTGTATATGGACAACAATGGCACACAGAGACAAGCATAAGAAATTGTTCTTTATTCTGAGTGAAATAAGTCAATCGGAGAAGGGCAATCATCATATGGTCTCACTCATATGTGGAATATAAGAAATAGTGAAAGGGATTATAAGAGAAAGGGCGGGGAACTGAGTGGGAAAAATTAGAGAGGGAGATAAGCCATGAGAGACTCCTAACTCTGGGAAACAAATAAAGGGTTGTGGAAGGGGAGGTGGGCAGGGGGCTGGGGTAACTGGGTGACGGGCACTGAGGAGGGCACTTGATGGGATGAGCACTGGGTGTTATACTACATGTTGGTAAATTGAATTTAAATAAGAACAAATGTAAAAAAAAAAAGAAATTGTGTTTTCTAAAAATCTGGAAGAACCTTTAGAAATTATCTACTCAGTTTCTACTCCAACATTTTACTATGAAAATTTTCAAATGCAGAAGAGTGGAAGGAACTATATAGTGAATACATACGCCCAACACCAATAGCCTATCATTACATTATACTCTACTTGCTTTCTCGAGCACCTGACCTATCTAGCCAGCCTGCTTTTTTATCTAACAATTCAACTTCTTTTTAACTGCTTTAAAAATACGATTTGTAGACGCTTTCTCTAAATAAACTCTTTTGAGAAAGGCCAATCTATGAAAAAATGAAGCCACTCTGATTGAAGCAGGGTCAGGCCCCTGATGTTCTGACAACCCATGCCCACCTCCACTGGCCGCCAGGGTTCTGGGGAGGACCATGTGAGATTACACACAATGCCTCACCTGGCAAACTCCTCACCTGAGACCCAGGAAGGGTGTGACTTCATCCAATCACATCTTTGCTATGCATCCTTGGAAAAGTTATTACATTACATTTTTATTTTCTCAGATGTCAAGAAGAGATAATATTTACACAAAACAGTGCCAAACCAGCAGCAAGTTGCTGGCACATAGGATGGAAATGCTCTGTAAAGTATTAGCTGTTACTATGCTCGTTATTAGTATTATCAACATTATCATGAGCACCACAGTGCCAGGGAAAGTATGAAGCATGGCCTCCACTAGCATGTGCTGGTGAGGGGAAGTGGTGTGAAGCCTGGGGTGGGGAAGCAGAGATGCAGAGGTTCATCAGTGGTGCTGAGCCCACTACCAACCTGGAATAACTTAGCCAAGTTCACAGTGGTATGTAATTGAGAAAAATGCCTGCGTCCTCCTGATCTCAAAGGGATGGTCGAAAGATTAAGAGGGAGGGGAAGTACAAATATATTCCAGAGGCAAGATGTCTGCCAGAATCCCAGGGCTCCCTGTGGCTGTATTTTGAGGTGTTGTGCCAGGGACTGATGAGCTGTGATGGCTGCCTTGCCATGTGAAAACAAGACTTCCCTCTTTATGTGCTTAAGCTACACAAAGTGTTGTGGGCGGCTTTTCCAACCCTCATGATTGCTACCATCATCTTCCCTAAAGAGAATCTCATCATCTTGTTTCCTCACAAAACCAAACCAAACTCGAACTCTGAACTGACCAGGTGGGTTTTCAAGGCCATTTATATCTGATGCAAAAACGCCTTCCTAGACTTAACAGGCCACCACTTCTGTGTCTCCCTTCCTGAAGCCAGAGCTCGCCACCTGCCAGGTTTAGCAGCTTCCTGTTTGGTACTGGGCACCCTGGATCATTCTAGGAGTTCATGCCTTTGCAGCACAGACCGGGTACCAACTGGGCACTGTGCTGGCATTTTCATAAGCCCACTCTCCCTGAAGCACTGTGGCCCACTTTGAGCCACACTGAGGACAAGGCAATGGAGACAGAGGCAACTGAAATGCACTAAACCTGGGCTCACAGGATTCTGACTGCTTCAGAAGCCAAGGCGGTGTTTCTTCTTCTGGCGATCTCTCTGGATAGAGTTCTTTTTTTAAAGAAAAATATTATTTATTTATTCATGAGAGACACACACACAGAGAGGCAGATGGAGAAGCAGGCTCCCTGCAGGGAGCCCGATGCGGGACTCGATCCCAGGGCCCTGGGATCACGTCCTGGGCAGATGCTCAACTGCTGAGCCACCCAGGTGACCTATCTGGAAAGAGTTACCCTGCCAGCATTTCCACCAGGGCCCCTGTGGTTCTCCTGTAGCACTGCATACAGACCTCTGAGGAATTTCAGAGAAGATCTAGCAACACAAGAAAGTGTGGGCCAGTTTCGGAGCTGGGTAGCCCTACTTCTAATCCTGGGTCTGGACCTCACTAGACAGGGGGGCAGTTCCCTCCTGGGTAGCGCCTGTGACTACGGTAAGGGTTTAACAAACTGATGCTTTGTAAAGGGCCTGGTCTGTGAGCCATGCTTGTTAAGTGTCAGGTCCCCTGCCCTTCCTTCACTTCTATTCTCCTGTCACAGAGACTAGACTCATGGTCATGTTGCCATGAACCCAAAGAGACCCCCCTGCCACTCAGTATGGGTCTGCTGACCTTGACTTATGCAGGAGTCTTGCTGCACCCACAGTGTGGCTCATCCACCACAAACCCAGAAGAGGCTCCCAAGCCTATCACCTCTGCACTGCAAGGAGCCTGGGCCACTGCGTTTATTACCTCAGTTTTGCAGGTAATGAAGCCCAGGTGCCTGGGCTCTGGACTGTGCAAAACAAACAGTGTTTTTTCAGTTTAGATTTGGGTTACACTGTGGGATGGTCCCAAAAGGAGCTGAGAAAGAATGCCTTCTCTGGACACAGCCAACCTGGAGTTTTGAGGGTCAGAGCTGGGTTTGAACCTGGACTCCTACAGTTAAGTACTGTTCTGATGACTCGGACTCGACTCTAAGTCTATGCAAGTTCATGAATCAGCTGGGAACTTTGCAGAGAACACATTTGGTTTATACCCACAGTTGAAATTACCCCCACTGGAAACCAAACACCCTCCGTTTCTCCTGGATGCCTGTCCTAGAACCTTCCCAACCAAGAAGAGCTACACTGTGCCTCCATTTCTCGAATGGTCAGCAGACATCAATGCCTCACTGCTGATGCCCAAGAAGGGACAAGACTTCCCTCAGGATCTAATGAGGAAAGGGGAGAATGAGCCACATGACTGATTAATTACCACAAAGAAATATGTGGGATTTTGCAATACAAGTTTACAGATAAGGGAAGGAATATGACATCTGTCCTTCCTCACATTTAGGTTTAAATGTGAAGCCAATCTTAGCTCCCCCTCCTCAGGAAAGACCACACACACATCTCAGCTAATGAGGGCCACGAGCTGTCAAACGGCTATGTGGATGGTTAGCTGCCCACATTTCGGCTGTTTCTGATGAGCCCATGTTGGGGGTAGCTGTAGAGAGGAACAGGCAGCCACATCTTCCTGGGCTGCTTCTCACAGGCATCACGACAGCCACCCCAAGATCTGTAAAGTCTCCTGTGCAGAGATGAGCAACTCTGAGCTATTTACCCTCAGCAGTCTACTCTGGAGTCAGGTAAAGAAGCCTCAGTGTCAAGAAGCTGCACCACAAATTCTGAGTGACGCAGTCTGGCAAGAAAGT
Source organism: Vulpes vulpes (assembly GCF_048418805.1). Classification (NCBI taxonomy): domain Eukaryota; kingdom Metazoa; phylum Chordata; class Mammalia; order Carnivora; family Canidae; genus Vulpes; species Vulpes vulpes. The sequence goes on from NC_132782.1 coordinate 77,597,913, forward strand.
CCGGTACCCACAGAACAAGGCAATGGCTTGCTCATGATGGGGTTTATTCCTGAGGTACGGTCCCTGAGGAGAAATTTCCAAAAGGGGGCCAAGGAATGAATTCCCATCAGCTGTCTGGAAGCATCAACAAAGTCGGGGAAGGGAGGTGGAAGATACCTCCCCTTCCTTCACCTTAAAACACAGTGACTTCCTGTTTAAGGAGCATAAGAGAGGAGGGATTCACCGAACTCACAAAGCCAGGCCACTTGGCAGCCATCCAAGAATGTGAAGAGAAACCTTGAATTTTGAAAACATAATAGACAAGGGAGTCAGCTTAAGAAAAGATTTCATCTATCAGCTAACAAGAGGCTGGGGTCATGAAGTAGGGTATTCTTTATACTTGAGAGACCATGCTAAAAATTGCGAAAATGCAGCAGCAGGTGTGGGGGCTGGGGAGCCCTGGCACAATGTTCTTAGCATGTAATAGAGGTTGCTGTTTCAAGGAGGCTTATCATTTCTTCTGACATCCTGACAGAAATGTGTAATATAGAAGTTTAGTGGTGTGGGCAGGTTAAATTATACAAGGCAGAGGAAATTATTTCACTGTGAACTGGAGTGTCGCTGTAGGCCACACCGGGTGGTGCCGCAGCCCCAGCCATCCGGCCCCGGAACCCCCAGGCAGCCTCAGACGGGGGCCGAGCCCTGGATGAGCACTGGGCTCAAGGGCTCGTGTTAGCAAAGCAGCAACCCTTGAAGGGGGAATCTGGCTGTTGGCAGGCTTTGGGCTCGGCCTTTTGTAGGCTCCTCTAACTCTCTTGGGAACGTGAGGAGTGTGGCCTAAGAGCCCTTGGAAACCAAGAGACGGACAAGGCACGTCCAGAGGGTGTTCTAGCGAAGCTCTCTGCTCACCACCGTTTCTCTACCCGAGGACGTAAGTAACAAAAGCACTGTTCAACATAACAGCCATGAAGATTCTGAAGGGCCTTTTAATCATCAGAGAAAGATTAAATTGCGTTCAGTAAAATCTGAGTTAAGCATATTTAACTGTAATCTGAGTCTTTTAAAATCATGCTTCTACATCTCTGTGACACATCCTTATTAGACAGCCCGGTGTGTTACCCTACCATGACGGGTCGCACACAGCAGAAAAATCTAGATGCCAAAATATCTTTTCCCCCCAGGAAAAGCAGTTGTCTGTGCACTGCATTTTACTTGTACTAGGATTGTGGATAAAAGAAGTTAAAACTGCTTCTGCATGGTTTTATGACTGGGCTCCCCGGCATACTGGGAACGGCCCCTCCTCTGGCCTGAAAGGTTGCTCCTGCCTCCCCCTCCCATGGAGAGAACACATAGTTGAGGTATAAACAGAGAAACGTGAGAAATGACAGTTGTCCATGATCTTCTGACATTGTCATTAAGAGAGTAACTACTAAGCACCACACATGGCACACTGCACTTACTGGCACTTAATAAAAGGATCCAGTTAGGTAGGTGAGATGACCCCCTTCTACTGATGAGAAAACTGAGGCCCAGGTCACACAGCTGGCAGGCTGAGACTGGCCTATAGCTGTGCTGCCTGGAATAAAGGGAAAGGCTGGCTGTCACCCTGCCCCTGAAGCTGCACTGCTCACCCCTCACCCCAGCTGTTGGTGCCTGCGTGTGCACAAACACACACACGCACACACGCACACGCACACACACACACACACACACACACTCTCTCTCTCTCTCTCTCTCTCTCTCTTTCTCTCAGTCCTTTCTGAAGGAGGCATGTAAGAAAACTAGGGACATTAATAAACAGACCAATTTAATAGCTGCTGGGGATGGGGTGGGGTACACAGATGACCTCCTGGACTCCACCTTAAGGCTTCTCTGGCAGCCTTGGTCCCAATGGCAGGCTGTTGGGGATACTACAGGGGCACCAGGCTGCAGGGCCCTCAGCAAATCAAACTTCACACTCCAGGGCCTGCCAGCTGAAACGTGCAGCCAGGTGAAACCAGGTTAAAATCAACATACAGGGCAGCTGCTACTGGGAGGAGAGGTCACCGAAGGGTGGTGGGAGAGCCTGGGAAAGTGATGCTGGGAGCTTGGCAGGGCTGGCAGGCTCTGTGCGTGTCTCCGGCTGTGTGTGCTGAATGCCTGTGGGTTGGGGACGGGGGGGGGGGGGGGGGGGGGGGGGGGTCGTCCTGCTGCCCACTCCTGTCACATTTAAGCACTGCTAGTAGTCCCTGTCTCCTCAGAGTTCTCACATTCTAAGTGCTTTGGAAATGTGGCTGATGCTCATATCACAGAATGCTTTACAGTTACTGGGCATGAATTAATGCTAAACGACGATAGGATTTCTCCCAAATTACACATGACATTCACACTAAGAGCAAATATGTTCACTTGGATAGATGGTATCACAGTGAGGACAAGAATTTATAATGATGTGTCAAGATCAGAAGGAAACTCTCTTTAACCAAGAGTTCTCTTTAACCAAAATCAGAGGAAAAGCTTTGAGGGGTGACTGTTGATTAAAACACAACAATTTGGCCATGGGCTCTGGGTATGGAATTGGTAGTGAGGGGCTAGAGGCATCAAAGCTGAAGCAGGTGAGCCAGTCTGACTGCTGGCTTTCTGTGCTGGGAGAGGAAGGAAACTAGCCTGTTGTTACAGCATCTGCATGTGCATGCATGCAAATGTGTGTGCATGGCTTATCTCACCCCCAACATTCTTAACAACCCTGCAAGGCAGGGATTAGCATTGTGTTGGCTTTAAATCTAAGGACACTGAAGTTAAAAGGGGATAAGGTGACTGACAAAGCTCACACAGCTATAAAGTGGCTCAGCTGTCACAAAAACCAGGTTTTCCTGACCTCCTGAGCTCATGGTTCTTTGTTATAAACTGTGTCTCTACTATATAGGCCATGCATTATTAGAAGCTTTAGAGGTAGTATTGGAAATTGAGATTCCTACACTCCACCTGGAAACTTCCCACCTAGAAACTTCTCCACCAGAGTCCCCAGGCTTGTGTGAAGCATCTCTCTGCACCCAGCACCCTGGGTGACTGTGGTGTGCAGGCAGGTGGGGAGCCTCCCTCCACACTCGCCTGCTGGGAAGTCCCACACTCCTATCTAGACACCTGGCCAGGTATTACTTCTCTTCTTCTGCTCTGCAGGCTGCCACCCTCGGCTTGCAAACAATCTGATCAGATGAATGGGCTAGGGTGAGGCACAGATGCTATGAACATCTTCATTCTTCCTACTTAGTTCTTGCCATTGCCACCTGCCATATTCACGATCAAAGCCACAAGGAATGGGGTGGTCTGGGCCTAACCACAGGCATGAGTGGAAATAAAGCTGCGATTTTAGGAGCTTCTTCTCTACTCCCTAGAGTTCAGAATATGACAGGAGTCTTTACTATTGCCCTGGATTAAGCCAATACTCTTCACTCACTACTGAAATTACTCCCAGGAATATAACAAGAGCAGCACCAACATCAGCACCAAAGGCATATTCCTAGCCAGAACTCAGAAATGAAAATAAACAAAGGATAGTCATAAAGGAGTAGACAGTGTATGAGAGTCTGTGTGCAGAATATGGCTGATGGAGAAGGGAAGGATGAGCAAGAGGACAGAACTCCTGAAACCTGGTCTGAGCTGTGAGGTATCTGGGGTGGGCAGGCGGGGTCCATTTAACACAACCACAGTCACAGCTATTTCAGCAGCTCCTGTGGACTGTACTGCATCTCATCACCATTTTCTTGAGTGGTGAGAATCCTTACTGAGGTTCTAGGAGGTTCCACGGTGAGGTAAGTCACCCCAGGTTCCTGATTCTAGGTCTCCTGAGTCTAAGACCAAGCCTTAAGCCTGGACCCCAGAGACTATAGGAGTGACTGAAGGGGGAAGGTTTAAACAGACCAGTTAAAACAGGGTCACCTTCACAAGGCAAGTGAGGACACTCATCCACACGTTTTTGCCATTTGTCCACATCAGAAGGTCTGGAGATCTACATCCTCTGTGGCAGGCACTGCTTTTTGCCTCCTCAGATGCCACTCCCTCCATTTCTTTATTGCTAAACAGAACTCTAAAACAGCAAAATGCCAGTTCCCAGGGACAATCTTGATTGATCGAGGCAATCTAGGCCTTCTTTGCTTTTCTCCTTTCCTATGCACCTAGGAATGGACTGTTCCAGCCCAAGGGAGATAAAAGGCCCTTGACCATCTACCTCATTTGCCTTCTATATGTTCTACAAAGGGCCCTAGACTTACTTTACAAGTAAAAAGGGTCTTTGCTGATCTAACTTAAAGATTTTGCAATGAGGAGATTATCTCAGATAATCAGATTATTCATGGTAGGCTCTGAATGCTATCACAAGTATCCTTAAAAGAGAGAGGCAGAGGGAAACCAGAAACACAAAAGAGGAGAAAGCTATGTGAAGACAGAGGCAAAGTCTGGAGTGATGTGGCCACAAGCAGAGAAATGGCAGTAGCCACCAGAAGCCAGAAGAGACAACGGATGGACTGGAGAGAGAGTATGGCCCAGTATGGATGTGATACTAAACTTTTAGCCAGCAGATCCATGAGATGATAAATTTCTGTTGTTTTAAAGCTACCGAGTTCATGGTAATTTGTTACAGCAGCCACGGGAAACCAACACAGTGCTCAGGCCACTGCCAGCCACTCTGTTACTGCAGCTGACCATATCCTAAGTTCCTGTGTCTGTCACACTCAGAAAGTAAAACTTAAGACCAATAGAGGTCCTGTTCCATTTCTGACCATAACAGGTATTTCCTAGAAAGAGCTTTTCTGGGGATCTCCACAAATGTTGGGAATTCTCTCAGACACCACCCTCCCCCAGTTTGGTGCTGCCATCTTTAGAGAGTACATCTACCATTAAAACACCCAGCTTTGTTTCCTAGGTGGTGGATGGGTGCAGCATTCACTGGACAGCGGTCACCCCAGCAGGCAGGGTCCTCAGTACCCTCTGTCCTAAAGGACCCAGGACATCCTGTGAGTACTTGGTAGGAGCAGTGGAAGCTGCCTCTGCAGTATGTATCACACTTGAGGCTCTGTTTCAGCAACAGTGTCAAGAACATCTCCTATGGTTGGGAGTCCCAGACAGAGAGCATGGGAGGAGGGAGAATGGGACCCAGGAAGCTGGGAAAGGGACTTTAAAAAAAAATCTCACACTACACAACAGGAGTAAATTCAACAGAAGTTAATTGAAAAGCCTCTTCAGAAGGAAAACCAGGGCTTAGGTAGAGAGAGAACTTGGGTGAAATCTACTTAGAAATGACAAAGCCTATCTTTGCCATCATCTGGTGGGTGTCTCCTGTTCCTTCAGAGCTCAGTGATTCTTGCTGATTCTCTCTCTACAGGGGCTTGTTCTCAGATTTCACTGACCAGTGACATGGCCATGCTTTCATTTCTTTGATCTTCCTTTATCTCTTTAAGACATATCTACTTTGGGTCCTATTTCCCAAGAAGTCTGCCTCTGGAAAGCTGATTTGGTTGTAATCAATTGATCAGCTTATGTGCATTAGGATTTAGGGGGTGGTGAAGGGTGGGAAGCAGTGGTAGGGCACCCACAGGGGTAACCAGGTGGAGGGGACTGAAATCTAAACTTTACTGAGTATTTACTGTGGGCCCTATCATTCTAGATATTCTGGATCCAGTATAAAAAAAAACAGAATGGCAGCAGCTCAGAGGCATGAGGTATACTGCCCAGGGTCATGGTCACAGTCACACAATACTATCTGGATACAGCTGGAATGTGGTCTCATTACCTTCCCTTTCTAGGCATCACCCTACACCCAAAGCTTACTTAGTGTCTGACAACCACAGAGCACCTTATGACCCAACCTCAGGGAGCTGTGGCTTGGCCTGTCAGACTGCACAGTTCAGGTACTTTCTACCAGAGTCTGGCTACCATGCATTGCTCAACCAGATACAGAATGCCTTGGCCAGTTTAAAAGTACATGTCTTGCCATGAGGCAAAGACCGCAGTCTGTTTTACTCTGGCAAAAACCATCGATGAGCACTACAATTAGCGGATAAAAATATGATGTGAAACAGGTATTTGTGTAGTCTCAAAGATCCTTATTACTTTGAAGAGAAAAAACAGCACGTTTACAGCATGAAACCTGGTAGAAACCACCTGAACTGAGTGATCCAAGCTGCCATCATGGGCAGGAAGAGCCCACCTGCCCCCTGATGGGATGCACTGAGAAGGGCCCATCACTTCCATGGTATTCCTGCAAAAATGGTATAACCTCAATCAAATAAGAAGAAAACATCAGACAAACAAAATAGAAGGACAGAGAGTCCACAAAATTACCTCCTTGGATTCTTGACTTAAGGACATTATTGGGGAAACAGGTAACCTCTGAAGAAGGTCTGTAGATTCAGCTAACAGTAGGATATGAAGCTTAACTTCCTGGTTTATTTCTTTTTAAAGATTTTATTTATTTATTCATGAGAGACACAGAGAGAGACAGAGAGACAGAGACACAGGCAGAGGGAGAAGCAGGCTCCATGCAGGGAGCCCGACACAGGACTCCATCCGGGGACCTGGGGATCACGCCCTGAGCTGAAGGACACTTAACTGCTGAGTCACTCAGGCGTCCCAACTTCCTGGTTTAGATATCTGTAGTATGGTTTTAGAAGATACAACATCAGGGAAAGCCAGGTGAAGGTTATTTGGGAGCTTCCTGTGTTATTTTGTGTAAGTCTAAAATTATTTCAAAATAAAAAGGTAAAAAAAAAAAAAAAAAGCAACAACAAAAATCCCTCTAAACACCACATGCTTTCTTAAAGGATTATCTTAGGCTGGATATTAGGTATGGTGGTAAATGCTCCTCGGGTGGGCCATCTGGGGGTCTGAGTATCTGCCAGACAACAGGGACTTGCCTATTTGAAAGCTGGTCTTGAAAGTCAAGGTGGCTCAGTGTGTTATGCCTGCAGTCCTGAGTTCAGAGCCCACCCCTTGCTTTGCTCCCTGGGCCAGCTTCGTCTTTGCAGAGCAACTTTTAGCACACTTAGAGGAGATGTTAGAGGAGCAGGTTCCCAGCAGGTGTCGAGTCTGGTTGAGCTTTTAGAGGCAGACCATTTCACTTTCAAGTAGAGGAATGAGGAGAATGGTGAGAAACCTAGCTCTCTTCTCTCTATGCTGTACCCTTTCAGGTTTCTGAGGGAGATGACTGTGACGAGAAGAAGGGGTGAGATGGTTCTGCTTGAAATCTTCTTCCTTGTCTAATTTTTGAGCCAACAAAAGCAGCCCTCTACCACACTTCCTGCCAGCAGCCTAAAACCTTAAAGCAGCCCACAGCAGATGGCTGATGTTCCAGCATCCCTGCTTTCTTCCCCTGCTCTTGTTTATGGCCTCTCATCTCCAAGGGCCCTTCCAGTTCTGACCAGTTCTGACAGGCCACAGCCAGCCAGGCCCTGGGGGGCTGCCCACGCTGAGACAGCTGTGAACCCGATTGGTCTGTAGGGCCCTGAGTCCTGCATGTTCAAGGAAGGTGAACCAGCTCCCACTGGGCCACAGACCAGTAGCTCAGAAGTAGCTCCCTGGCTGATTCTGCTCTGTTTTTCTTAAAGAAAGCTCTCAGACCTTCAGATTTAAGTGAGTGACTGCTGGGTTCACTGGAAGTTAAATGCTAAAATAGTGTCACCAAGGATGGCGTGGTATACCTGTACCCTGACCAGAGGTGTGGCCGAGTTAGCACGAAAGCACTTACCCTTGGCCTCAGCTCATTCTCTGCTTCAAGATCCTCCCTTATAAAATAAAGATTAAATATTCCTTTATATAGGGTGTTTGTTTTGATGTTCAAATGAACTCAATGTATGGCGCTTTCACACATTTAGTATAAAAAGGCTATACAACAACTTGAATGCACTTAACACTATCAAGGCATTCACTTAAAAGTGGTCAAGACAGTACATTGTGTTACTTTTTGCCACCACTAAAAATAAAGGAAGCATCCTGAATATCATTTTAAAAAAAGCTACACAAGCATCAGGTGCTATGTATATTGTTCTTAATGGTTATATTTATTCCTAAATTAGACACAGACAAAATTGCAGCATTCTGTCTGGGCTCCCATTCATGCCCACAGCTCCAACTGTCTCCATGACTCCACTGGCTCTGGGTCTCCCAGACAGTGACCTACAGTTTGGATAGGCCCTGCTCTATTAGTGGGTACAGTCTTCTGACTTCACCCAGCACAGAGTCCTAGAGGCCCCTCCATGAACTCACATTCCCTGTGTCCCTTACTCTTAGTATCCAACTGATGGCAGCACCTATACCCACCCCCTCTCCCTGTCAGATGTCCTTGAAACGAATCCTCCACGACTCCTCTCTAAACCTCACATGCCACTGGTCATTAAATCATCATGGTAATTCCACTTCAGAAAGGTCTCCAAATCTAACTCCTGCCTTTCTCATTATTTTAGTTGAGATCCTTATGACCTCAACTATCAGGATAACTTTTTCCTTGTTAATCTGGCCAAAGTTGAATTCTCTGCCAGAAATCTCTTCCAGAAAGTCAAATCTGATGTGTCTTTCCCCTACAGAAAGCACTCAGTGTGCTGTCTGGATCACACTGGATCACACTTAGCTTGCCATCATGGCCTATCTGTATGCTATGACTTATTTATATCAGCACATGTTTACAGTCACATCCATCCTCCCTCAACCATGAATCTTGATCCATATAAACAGAAAGACTCATGTTTCTCTCCATATGCTGAGCCTTTCACAGCTCTTTGCTTTTTTGCAAACAACATCCCATTGGCCTGTGATCTTCACCATCTTTCCTCCCTAGCAGTCCTCCTCATCCATGTGTTTCAAGTAAGATCTAACTCCAATGCCTATTCTCCTAGACAGTATGGTCTCGTTGTCTGCAGTCCAACACCATGCTATTCTTCAGCATACATTATGGGGGATCTTATAATTCATCAAGGCACCTTAGCTTTCTTTTCAAAGAGAACTTTTCTCTCAGAAGACTTGTCCTATCTTTGTCAACTCTCCATCCCTAGTTCCCAGGATGGTGCTTGCCTCAGCATACAATGAGGGCTAAGGTTGTGGAATAAACCAAGAGTGAAGGTGGCTATGACTGAGCTTATTAACTTCCAGTCTCAGTAAACCATCTCAGCAATGCTGCCCATGACAATTTAAGAACCACTGTACTGGACGCAAATGAGGTACTCTAAGATGACCACAGTTCCTTTGGACAGATAAGTTCCATGTGGTACCCTAGACATGGAGTGGACCTAGTGACCTGGATCCTTCTTTCTCTCAAGGTAATGGTCTTTTTAAAAATCTTTATTAGGGGAGGTGGGAGAGGGGCGAGAGAGAATCTTAAGCAGGTTCCACACCTAGCATGGAACCCAATGTGGGGCTCGATCTCATGACCCTGAGGTCATGACCTGAGCTGAAATCAAGAGTCAGATGCTCAACTGACTGAACCACTCAGGCACCCACAAGGTGATTGTTTTATACTTGGGGATGAACACATCATCCACTATATTAAAAGTAATAATAAATTCTGGACTACTCTGAATACACGTACATATGAACAAACCCTCCCTCACTGTAAAATCCTGTGCCCTTCTGTAACTTTTAATAGCTTAATTTAAGCAAGAGAGAACAAATCTGTGAGTACATTTAAGGTGATTCTATAAATATTTAGGCAACTATTTAATAGTTATAATTATTATATATATGCGTTCACCTTTGAGACCCTGTGATCACTTTAAAGTGTTAGCTTTGGATGATCAAGGCAGCTGGAATAGCTGGTGAGAAGCACCTTTGACTGCCTGATCCACATGTCAGGAAGGTGAGATTATATTTTGTGGACATATCTGCTCAACTCTCACCTTTCTAGGCCCTCAGCCCACTCCGACACCATACAGTTTACCTCCAGAATAGCACTTAGGAACAACATGGCCCAGCCTTTCCACAGGCCTTTCTGGAGAATGGAACCTAAAACATAACGCAGGCTGAGCCGATCAGAGTCCTTTCCCTAGGTTTTAGTAACTACAATGGAAAAGGCTAGGCAGTGTCTCTTCCACTGGCTGAGGTTGAAAGGTATAATGCTCAGGAGGGTGGGTCATGATTTCAACTAACAGGAGAAACCAAGTCTCAGAAACAATCAAAATAAAGGAGACAGGCACAAAGTAGAGACAAAACACAGGGGCCACTTAATATTCTGGTCTGTGCTTCTGAGTAGAGTTGTATCTCTGCCATTCTGATGGTTTAGTTATTGCAATGCTTGCTTGAATTCCAAAAGCATATATATTTCCTTATTTGTTAGTTTGAATTTAATTTCTGTTATTTGAAAAAAAAAAGAATCTTAAACCAAACAAAATAAAACCCCGCTAAATATAAATATAGCCAAAGCTGTTAAAACTTTAAGAGCTTTAAAATGACCCAAAAACTTCATAAGAGCTCTTGGAGGAGTTCTGTTCTCAGTATGTATTTAAGGATGTAGAGATCACAAATTTTATCTAGCTATAAAAGGTTGATGGACCCCTTTGTACAATGAATAATTGCTCTATAATTGATTTATTGGTAAATGCCAATTTTTTTTCAATGTCTACTCTTCTTAAAGTGGGCCTACCTGTACATCACTGTAAGTTCAGGTAGGGGTGAGAGTGCTAAGTGTGACTCTACTTAAGTCAAATAAATGATCCACATATGTTGTCATGCTGTCTCCAGGGAATACATTATTTAAAATTATTGCTGCATTCTAAATAGACTGAGAGGGATAATTACTTTTCAATGACCAGATCAATATTTTTGTTTTTGTCCTTTACTAGTTGAATAATTGGATCTAAGGCCAGAGGAAAAAAAAAATCAGGTCGGTTCCCTGGACCTATTGCAATCTCATGGGGGAAGATCAATGTGTGTTCTTGGGAGCCCAAAGAGGAGAAACAGGCCAGGGAGCATAATCCCTTGTGTACTACCTTAATTTCATATTTCTCAATGAGAAAAGCCGTGGTGATCTAGGGCTCTTCTGATGCAGCATTTACACCACTGCCCTGAGGGTACAGGGATAATTCATTTCACGTGTGGCTTATTGAATACATCCATGAATTTATGACACTGCCAACATACAAAGCTAAGGGGAAGCCAGCTAGACCATTCCGTCCAGGAGGGATAGATATCTTCCCAAACTTGGAAGAGAAAGAGATGATGAGGCTAGAGAGGTGGAGAGAGGTCCTTCTGTAGCAGAACAAAAGGTAATGTCCATGTTGTAGGTACGTGTGATCATTCAAGGGCCCGGCACATCATAAGGAATTTGTGATGATTTCACTCCGACAAAATAGGCCCTAACCTGTGTTATTAGAAAGCAATCTTAAATTGTCCTTTTAAGAAACATGTTTCGATAGATGTTTATTATAGCCTTTCCAATAAGAATAAGAAAAGGGACGCTAAGCAATATGAAAAAACGAAACGTTTTGCGAGAGTGGCTGCTTACTCTGAATCTAACGAAGTCAATGCCTTTCAAGCACCTTAGAAGCACCATTTATATGCAAGTAATGTTCTACCTGCAAATGGGACTTATTACTTAATTAAAGCTCATCACAGAGCATCTTTTTTTGAGCAATATTTTGTTGGATGTTAGAATTACAATTGAAAGTGATAAAATACTCTTTGAACATTTCCTTTTATTTCTAACACGTTTTATTTCTATTCTCCATGGCCTTTTCCTATCAGCCCTCAGGCTAATTGCAACATGGCAATGAGGGGGAGCCCAGCTTAGAGGCTAAGAGCGCTGCCTTGGAAGCCAAGAAAACCCGGCTCTGCCACCAGCCTGTGTAGGACTCTGGGTGCTGAGCTCTTTGTGACTCAGTTTCTTCTTCTGTAAACTGGCGATATTATTAGCACCTACCTGTTAGCATTACAGTGTGGGTTAAGCGAGTCAAGATATGTAAAGCACATATAAACACTATTTAAATAGTACTTGTTAATTGTCTCTGTGTGGCACAGAACACTACCGGATGTGCAGTCGGGGAGATCTGGATAAGAGGTTAGGAATCCTATCTCTGCCACCATGAAGACATTAGGTAAGTGACTTAACATTCTTGAACCTCTCACTCTGTAAGTAAAACTGGATAATCATGTCCATACTTCAACAGGTTTTTGTGACACTTGTAAGGGAGCCTGTGAAAGACATCTTGGCAAACATTTCTAGGTGGGTTTTTGAGACTACCAGGCTCAGTCCCACTGCAGGATGGACATTGATTCTGCCACAGAGGACCCATGCTTCCCTTCCTTTATCTGACCACAGACAAGAACGCTAAAATCAGCCCAGGGCCTGGCAGGGACTGGGGCTTACCCTGGCTCTCCTTGGAGGAGGAGCTACTGCCCCCATCCACCTCTGAGGGTTGAGCATCAAGGAGAGAGAGCACTGTTAAGTGCACAAGGCAGCCAGTCACCCACCAGTCTGGGATGTCCAGGCACACACACACACACACACACACACACACACACACCTGCAGGCTGGCTCCCCATAAATTCTTTCCTGGGCTTCTTTCTCAGAGCAAGAGAACAGCCCCTGCTGTGGCCACCCCCCTGTAGCACCTCTGTGCAGGAAGTCAGGGCCCTTGGGCTCCCCATCAGACGCCTGCCTGAAGCACACACTGGAGCCAGGGAACTTGCCTGAGAAGCCAGTAAAATTTTAATGCACTCTGTAGTGCGGTCATGTCATACTCGGTTATGGCAAATAATCCCAGATGCCTGCAGAGGTAAAATGGAGCTGTAATGTGCTTGCCTCCTAACCCGAGCTGACAGCAATGATGTACGACTACCATTAGCGGAAAATATCACTTCAACTAACCCATGATCCAGCTCCGCTCAGGGTCACATTATCCATGAGGAACAAATTACACTCCCAAAGTAAATACAAATTTTCTACACGAAATGGGTACAAAAAAAGGGAAGGGGGCAATCCATTCCCTTCACCAGCACACTGCTGAGTGACACAGATGATAAAGGACAGGACAAATCATTGGCTGACAGAGAGCTGTGCCATAATCAGCTCAGCCGGCACGCACTCCAGCCGATAAACACTATATTCTCCCCTTAGTGGCAAATACATAATCTTTAACACGGACATGACTGCTTCAGATATTTACTACCATTCAGGTGACAAGAACACCCCACACAGCACTTGCTGCTGGAAAAGGAGAGATCCATGGCCTTGATGAACCCCAAGACCCTCTGCAAAGTTGGGAGTCAGTGTCAGGGGATGGACAAGGGGTTCTTTCAAGACAGATGACAACACAGAGTGAAACTGCCTCACAGGTGCGGCTCAGGAGCCGTGTTAATCTCATGGTCCCTTTTCCTCTGTGCTGATCATGTGAAGAAAAGCCTGGAGAGAGCATAGGAGATGCAAGAGGCTCTGGACCAAAAGCTCAGAAATGAGCCTCTGTTCCAGGCCCTTGCTTCCCCACACTGCCTGGGGAACTGTGACAAGTCCCCTTCCCCCTTTCTGGGACTTCGGATAATCAACAGAGCAACCTCAGGTAGAACGCTCATATTTAGAGGGCACCTAGTAAGTGCTGAGCACATGCTAGGTGCGGGGTACTTGCCAGGAGTCTATGGTTTGGTAAGATATTAAAGGTGAAAACACAGATATGCCCTAAAGAAGGCTGAGTTCCTTGGGCAGTAGTTCGTGCTTAGTCTGCTCGTTGGTAAAGCCTGCATCCCTGATTTCTCAGGGTGGCCCACAGGTGGTTTCTGCCACTCATCTAGAAGAGTCGAACCATACACCTTGTAGATTTCCCTTGTAGTTGGACAACTGCTTCCCAGGTTAAATTTATAAACTCATGTTTCAGAAGAGCTTGTACACCTGGGTTGCCAGTGAACCCAAATTGTATTTATTAAATATTTATTGAGTAACTGCCACGTTTAAATTTTTATTTATTTTTTAGACATTTTATTTAGGGATACCTGGGTGGCTCAGGGGTTGAGTGTCTGCCTTCGGCTCAGGTTGTGATCCCAGAATCCGGGATCGAGTCCCACATGGGGCTCCTGTGAAGAGCCTACTTCTCTCTTTGGCTATGTCTCTGCCTCTCTCTGTGTGTCTCTTATGAATAAATAAATCCGAACAAAAACAAAAACAAAAAACTACAAAAAACCAACAAAAAAAAAAACCACCGCATTTTATTTATTTGAGACAGAGAGAGAGAGAGAAAGAGAGAGAACGAGAGGGGGGAGGGGCAGAGGGAGAAGCAGACTCCCCATTGTGCAGAGAGTCAGATGTGGGGTTCAATCCTGGGACCCTGAGACCATGACCTGAGCCAAAGGCAGATACTTAACTAAGCCATGCAGGCACCCCCATGTTTGAATTTTTAGAAGTTAGTGGGGTTGTGAGTGAATAGATAAGACAGTCTAGGTCTCTTCTAGCATTAAGGAGGTCTCTTCTAATGTTAGAAGAGACCTACAAGAGACTTGGCCAAACTAAGCACGAACTACTGCTCAAGGAACATATAGCAAAGGTTCTCAGGTGGTACTTCTGGACACATCCCAACTTGTCCCGATGCATAGGGAAGCAGCATGTAATAGGAAAAAGAGCCCTGATCCTGGAATTTTAAGACATATTTTAAATCTGAGCTCCATCACTTAACTTCATCTTCAGTTCTATTTTCTTTATTTGTAAAATTATGACACCTACTTGAAAAGATAAGATCCTTGAAAGGATCTGTCACCGAGTTTGGCACATTGCAGATGATCAACAGTGTTGTGTATAAATATACATAGAGATCCCCACAATATATATTTAAACAGGTCATATAAAATGACATTTGTGAAAGTGTTTTGAAAAATACAATGTTCTCTCCATTGTGAAGTGGCATTTCCTCTCCTTAGTTATAATTGACACTAATCTCATTGGTTTACAGCCCCTAAAAAATGAACAGCATCTACATTTTTAGGGAGGCAATTTGTTCTTCCCAGCTGCAGTTTTGATTAAAGAAAAAAAAAAAGAAAAGTAATATATATTCATCTACTAAATTTTGGGACTTTTAAACACATAAAATTTGGCTAATTATGAATACAGTCTAATACAGAGATTTTATTATCTTTATTTTACCTAGAATAACAAAATTATAGGGAACAATGAACTGCGACTGTATTACCAACCAGAAGTTGCCAAGGGGGGATTAACTGAGATACCCATACACACAAATACACATGTGCATGACTAAAAAGAGATTCCTACATCTCTTGTAGGGACAGAACACTCTCTAACTGGAATACAGAAGAAGACAGACTCTTTTGACAACCAGAGAGTAACCCAACCCAGGTTATACTCAATGAAAAGCCACTTGCACAGAACATGTTGTTAAAGGCATCACTAGGACAAATGCTTCTGCCTATGACCTTCCTGCCATTTAGGTAGCTCAGGGTTCATGGTCAATTTCATGAGGATGAAAGCCATCACCTTCACCTACCTCCTCCTTGGCCTTGTAACCTTCCCTGAAGGTAAGCTGTAAAATCCAAGTCAATGGTTCATTCTAAGAGAAAGCTGCTCACTTTTGCTCTGGAGTTATAGAATCATGAACTCAATCCCAAGTATTTTCTAGAATTTCAAAAAGAATTCCTTCCAGAGGCCAAATAAAATTCATTATCAATCAAGTGAGTTCTTAAAACACAACATGTAAGCTAGCTAGCTCTTCACTAGTTCCCAAGCTTTCCTAAATAGGGTAACTGAAGAACACAGATTAATTTCTCTTTTCCCTATCCACAGGTGCACAATGACATACCTAAGAGGGCCAGGCAGCTACAATGTCCATGTTAGTTCATTAGCAGATACTTAAAAAAAAAAAAAAAAGTGGCTACTATGAATGACTGAATGAATTGACCAATAAAAAGATAATAACCTTGTTCAGACATTAGGCCCATATGTAAGTTTCCTTACATCTGATACGTAGGTGAGCTGCAACCTACCTACTATGTTTATTCCCTCTTAGGAATTAGAGAAGAAAGAATGGAGACAATTCTCATATAATCTTCTTTCTACACTGGCCAAAAGAAAATACAATCGTTATTAATTTCCCTCTGGGTCTGCTATGTTGTTGGGGCCTAGATAAATAGCTACATAGAAAATCAGGATATTCAGTATTAGATCATTGAATCCAGATCCTGCCAATCTTACAGATGGCAAACCCAAGGCTCAGCAATGCTAGATAAGTTGCCCAAGACCCCACATCTCATTAGTGTGAAATAAGAAGCTAGGTCTCCTGAGTATCCTTCAAAACCCACCCACAATGAACAATAAAACGTCTAGAACATGTTCTTTCCTCTCACCATTCATTCTAAGAAACAAGAGTTTACCTAAAGATGTCTGACAAATTTCTAATAACTCAAGTATTTCTTTTACTGATTTATATTTAATTGAAAAAATCTATATAACTTCTTTTTTTCAGGTGTATGGTGTGGTAGTAATGGATGGATACACTACATACACATCCATTGTCAGGGAAGAAATTTTTGGTTTGGCATGAAAACTCTACGCTATGAAAAACAGAAGAAATTACTGAGAGTCAGGATTTAAAATAATCTGCAGTAGAAATTTAACCCAAGGATGGTATGAATAGGAATTCTGGATGGATACAATGGAATTGAACCAGTTGGAAATACGACGATGTTAGAAAAAACAATAAAATGTCATTCTGACCTGGACAGAATCTTGGAGGGGCAAGAAGAGGCTAAGTAGATTGGCAGTATGGAAATCAGACACCCAAAATGGAAAGCTCTTGAAACTCGGCCAAAAATCGTAGAAACTGTACAAATATGCTAGGAAATTTATAAATGGCTTAAAAGTATCATATGATAAAATAAAATTGTAAAGGAAATCCAGAAAGCTGCTGCAGTCCAGGAACTTAAACCCTGAGGTTGATATGAAGCACTTCAGGTTCGGGGATCAGTTCCCTGAACTGTTTCACTTACCCTCTCATTTGGAAATGGATATCCAGGAAAGGAAATGCCCATTTAGCAAAATAATGAATATTACTGATTGCCTAAGTTGTGCCAGGCACTCTGCTAAGTGCTGGGGATAAAGAGATAAGAACATGGGTCCCTGTTCTTCCCTTGGGCAACGGTTGTTTGCTTTGCTGCTATGAAATTGGAAGAGGGGAGAAGATTCCTTTTTCTAGATGCAAAATGCAACAGTGTCTCTCATTGTCTCATGATCAGAACATGTCCTGTTTCAAAACCGAGGACTGGGGTTCTACAAGCAACAACAGGGCCTTCTGAGCTTCTGGAATGTTCCTGAGGGTGCACAATCTTTACCAAGTGTGAATCGTGGACAATCAAGGGATGGGACTCTTCCACTCTAAGCACAAGCCACATGCCCAGTCTCCAGTTTGACATCTCAGCAGTTTCTGACCCTTCAGAAGCCAAATGAGGCATTTGGTTTGTGTGGAATTAAGAACATAAACCTCTAAAAAAAAAAAGAACATAAACCTCTGTTGATTTTGTCACTGCTTTTCTTAGAAGCTGCCCCGCTCCCACACAAGTGAGCACAAAATGATCAAACACAACACATTTTAGCATGAGTCAAAAAATTAGAATGCACCAAAAAGTGTGTGCATGTGGGGGAGGGGGGACAAGGAGCTGATGTGGAGAACCAAGAGTACTGCATGTATGGTTGGCAGTGTCCTAGCAGGCTGGCCCGGGTGGTCGGGAGCAAGCCATAGGAACCAAGTAAACTTCTGTGGGTGTTAAAAGCCCAGAGAGAGGAAAGTGCCATCAGGGTCATGTTCATGGCTACGTTAGGAAAAGGAGTATGATTAGTATCTGGGAAGAGATTGCATTGCACTGCATTCCTGTGTATTTGTGTATCTAAACGTAAGAAAATGGGTGCAGGTACACACATAACACCTCTGTAGTTTTCAAGTCTTTTTTCTGTGCTGTCAAAATTTTAAGAGCATTGAACAAGGGGAAAGTAAATGTTTATCCCTGATACTTGCTATATAAGGCAGTGATTCTCAAAATGCATTGCATATCAGTTATCTAGGAAGCTTTTCAAAAAATACTCATGCGATGGCCCCAGAGATACTGACTCAGACCCACTGTCCTGCGAGGGGCACCAGGAACTGACAGTGTTTGGCATGTGGAACAGGGCTGTACAATCCACTGAACTGACCCCTGCAGGACAGCACGCTTACTCTTGGCTCCTGGCTGTGCCCAGAAGAAAGCCTGATATCTGGAAGAAGGAGTTTAAAAATCATTGTATGGGGATCCTTCCAAATTTCACAGTACTTCCATTCAGTTTGTAACAGGATGTGCCCTAGGGGGTGAAGGCTGAGCCTTCAGGCTTGAGTAAAACACACATGCACACACCCCTCTCGTCCTCTGGCAATTTTTCTGGCAGATCTTGAGCTTTCTGAAGAGGAGGATAGTCTTTCTCATTTCCCAAGTGAGTCTCTTACTTCACCCCAAATAAAACTCACGAGAGCTAACATTTCTGAGCACTTACTATGGACCAGGAACTGAGCCAAGTGTCTTCATTTAATGGTTACAGAACTACAGGTGGAGCTGTTGGTATCCCATTTGGCAGGTAAGAGCACTGGGGCTTGTCCACTGCTACAACGTAGCAAAGCAGTCAAGCAGGAGCCTTCGGACTCCGAGGCCTAAGTCCTTGACCACTGGGTACGACGCCTTCCAACCAGCTTTGTCCTGTCCCACACAGTAAACAGGAACTGGGTGGATGGAGAGAATTACTTTCAATCTCTACATTAATTTCAAATTCAAGTAAGGCACATTTTCTTAGTGGTAGAGGAAGAGAAGAAACAAGAGAAAATAGGCCGGATATGTGGACATATGGATGCTGCCTCTTTGTTCTCATGATACCAATTCATTCTGAATAGGAGACTGGAATAATCGTTTCACTTGGAGGACTAAGGTGCAAAGGGCTTCCTCCTCTCTTTACACTAACTGTAAGAAAGAACAATCCCACACTGAAGATGTGGCACCTTCACAGCCTTCTCTAGCCTCCCACCTGATGCCTACCTTCGAAAAGTCCTCTGGGTTCTTTGCCACTTACGCGAAGCGTACCCTTGTGGCCAGGAGGGGGACTGAGAGGTGCTTCACTCAGTGCCTCATCAGAGCCTTTTCCACGCGCAAGTGTGTCTCCTGCACGCATGGAAAGCTCTGCTTTTTTCGCCCCTTTCCCAGTCACTTCCACATTAATTAGTAAGGGTATCATTTTATAAATTACAGCTTCGTATCAGAGCAAAGCAGAGTTTATCTTAATTCAGCTGTGTGAAATACAGTACCCTAATTTTAGACCGCCAGTTCTGCAGATCCCTGTGGAGTAAGAGAATGACAGGTCTTCCGGAGAGAAATCCCAGTGGGTCCCTACAAGTCTCACTTTTGCCTCCAACAGCATCCCTGGTGAGGCTGCTGAAGGGATCCCTGGACACTGAGTGGCATCTTTTTCACCATTAGCAATTCAGATTTGAATGCGAATCCTCCAAGCAGCAGATGAAAGCAGCCCTGGTTAGCTCTGGGGCTCGGAGGGGGGCCCAGGCAAGAGGCTCTGGCACAGAGGAGGCTGACAGGGGCCCAGGCTCTGGCGCGCAGCAGAAGTCTGGGAGGATGGTGTTAAAGTCGGTGATAAACACCAGACAATCTCAGTCCAAGAGGGGAAGCCTGGCAGTCTGAACTGTAACAGAGCCAAGCAGGCACGACTGCAATTACAGTCTTGATTGTTCCTGCTGGGAGCCCTCTGGAGGAATACCGGGTGGCAGGGCAGGGAGATGATGGGAGTGTGGCTGTGGAGTAGCTCCCATTAGGAAGAGGGCCTGCAGGGCCACCACGCTCCACGGGAAAGGCTGCTAAGGTGGCCAGGGCCGGAGGGTGTGTGTCCGCAGAACACTCCTGACGGCTCTCCCCTTGCCAGTGTCACCCATCTGGTGTGGCTGCTATAAACATCTCTTTATTCTCCTCCATGGCCCTAAACTCATCTCCATCTCTGAGTGGTGGGCCCTAACTCCCTGCCCCTGGCATGACTCTGCTCAGGTGCTGTGGTGCTTCCTACACTCCAAGCTGGAAATGGGGCAGCAAGGACATGGGCATACAGGTGCTGGGGAGGGACTCATTGGGATGCTGTCAGTGTGTGGGAAACACTGTGTGACAGTTCTGGATATTCTAGGAATTATAGAGGTAGGTAATCCTCTGGACAAGGGGTACTAGATACCTCCTGAGGTTCTGAGGTAACTGGCCCGGGGTTAAGGCACAGGCACCAGGATTTTTACGGCCCCCCCAGGTGATCAGATGTGCATTCAAGGTTGAGAACACTGATCCAGACACCTATGTGCAACACCACACTGGACAACCTCATCACCTTCTACTGCTGCTGGAGACCGGGGGCACTTGTGGAATTCATACTGCCTTTTAAATAAGGAATGTTCATTTGGACATGGAACCCAAAGAAGGTTCATCCCCTTGAAGAAGTGCCACTGTCTTGGAAAGTGAGATCAGCCATCACCTGTAAGAGATGACTTGGAAAGTGAGATCAACCATCACCTGTAAGAGATCTCCTGGAATGGCCAGAAGTGCCAGTCCCTCCCTGAGTGCCTATGATGGCTGACAGAATGACGTGAAGACTACCATGTGGGAAGGCTCCAGGGCCAGAGGGCACACCTCAAACACAGAACCTCTGCTGCTGTCCATGCACCTCTGGCACCCATTGCATGCCGGCTGCCTGAGGCACTTGCAAGGAGCTAAGACTCCCAGGGGCTGGAGGAAGGAAGCTCCTACTTGTCAGTTAAACAAAAGAATAATCCGCAGCCCCCTTTGCAGTGTGTACTTTCACTGTCATCCAACAGCCCATTACCATGTCACAGCACAGCGTACCCTTCCATAGGTCACTTTGTTTAAAATGACATGGATAATGCACATGTCAGCAAGCTGACAGTCCTGGCCGTCCTTCAGAGATAAAAACCTCAAGGCGAGAGCCTGTTCTTATCTAGGGGACATGCATTGGTCTATCATCCAAGTCAGGCAGAACATGATTTCTCCAGAGAGCACTTTTTTCATTTCCTGATTTTAAGGAAATCAAATAAGCACCATTTGTCTTCATCTGAATATGCTTGACCTGCTCAAATGATGATGTCTCGCATTTTATAACAGGCTACATATGCTGAATTCAAATTAACGACAGTACAGAACAAGAGCCTTTAGATCTCTCTTGGAGGCTGGTAGCAGAGAAGGAGGTAAGATTCTGGGCTTGATGGGAAGACCCCACCAAATACTAACTGCAGGATTCTGAGTAAAATCCACAAGCAAATAGGAGGTGAAAAGCACAGAATGGGGCTCAAGAAATTCAGCTACACAACACAGAACCAGAAGCTAGGGAGGGGACTACTGGTCCCTTCATTTGGATGCCAAGCAATCCAGCTAGGGAAGGGGACTACTGGTCCCTTCATTTGGATGCCAAGCAATATAGAAACCATGATATAGTTAACTCTTTTTGAAATACATAAAGTAGGAATAAAATTAGGAAGAAATTTGGCTGGGGGGTGGGGGTGGGGTGGAACAGCTAGAAAGACCAAATAAACAGACAAACAATCCCATTGCTTCAGACACAGACATTCACTTTACCAGGCTGTGATCCAATCTTCTGAAAGCTCAAAAACTGAGCTCCTTTTCTTGATCCATGTTGAACTGGATACACAGAGGCTGGAGGTTATCAGCCCCCAAAGACAGTATGTACCTGTAGGAAGAACCGCCCTTCCACCTGGCCATCCACCTGGACGAGGAGAGAGCTGCTCTCACCTGAGTTCTCCTACCCACCTCTCACCCCATGATGAGAGTCCTAGAGCATATCATTCATATTTCTATCAAGAAAGCCAGTATGTACAGAAAAGCAAGAAGAAGCATGGAGGTCAGTAAAAGAAATGGAAAAATGACATTTTAAATACAGACTGGCAAGTTTAATATCCCATCCAAGGATTAAAAAAGAAACATCAGATGGTTATTAAAATAGTTTCCTCTTTTAAAATCTATAAATCTATAGTTTCCTCTTTTAAAATCTATAAAGTGTAACCTGATGTTACATATACCCAGTATTAATGTATATGATTAAAAAAAGTGGACCTCACAAAGTAAACACATTATTTCTTATCACAGGAAATGTCACTGTGTAAATACAACTGGTCTTTGCAGAACAGAAAAGGTATGGGCAATATGAAGCTGGCATTCCACCACCCTTTAACTGTGTGGGAGAACCAAGGTGCTCAACTGTTCCCACAATCGTGTGTGTGTGTGTGTGTGTGTGTGTGTGTGTGTGTGTGTTGGGGGGGTGTCTTACCTTTTCTTCCTGGTCACTGTCACTGTCACACTGAAAAGAAAGACAAGAGAATAAGGGTTA
Source organism: Vulpes vulpes (assembly GCF_048418805.1). Taxonomy (NCBI): domain Eukaryota; kingdom Metazoa; phylum Chordata; class Mammalia; order Carnivora; family Canidae; genus Vulpes; species Vulpes vulpes. The sequence continues at coordinate 77,620,261 of NC_132782.1, forward strand.
GTGCAAAAGTGGAGTAGATTTTTGTTTTTGATCCAGAAAACACAAATAAAATAAAGGGAAGACAAGTAAAGGAAATATGAAATGTTGCTTGAGCTGTAAAGAATTTCTTCAGCTCAAATGCTCATAAAACAAATCAGAAGCAAAATGCTGAGAAGTCACTTTGTTGATTTTATGTGATGCCTGTGCTCTGTGGTTCTTCTTGTGGTCTATGGACAAGGTCTGGCAAGATGCTCCATCACAATGGTGAGCACCCTACCGCCCGGGAGAGGGGATGCCCACTGAGCAGCCAATCTAGCAGCAGGATTAAGGTGAATCAGGATCATTCAGTGGGATTCAGAGCAAATCAATATCTTAATGGAGACCTTCTACCTTCAGTTAATGTGAATGGTTGTATCTCTCCCGGTGCTTTTACACAGAAAAAGAGGTAAACCTCTGGATGCTGAGTTCTCTCATTTGGACTCTGAAGGAAGCAGAACATTGTGATGGCTGCCTTTTCTAAGGCTTAGAGGCCCAGAGGAAAGAGGTAATATTCCACTCCAAGGACAAGAATAAGTCAAGGAAGTAAATTAACAGTATGGGCAAAGAAATATGTTTTAAAGCAGCAGGCTCAGATCATAACTAACAGATCCCAAATTCCAACTGGTGAGCTAAGTTTGGGATAACTAGCGAATGAATTAACTCAAAACTCTGGCTTCCTCTTCAGATGTATAGTGGGGGGAAAAAAAGCACATTTTCTTTTTTAAACCAAGATTGTTTGTTATCCATTTGATTGTAAAAAAAAAAAAGGGGGGGGGGTGATGTGTTTTGTCAGAGTGAATGCATAGCAGATAAATAAATTCGTTCATTCATTCAACAGCCCTTGATAAGTACTGCCAAGCTAGACGGATATTCAACCAAGACATAGGACTGGCTCTAGAGTAGCTTTCAAGTCAGCAATAGAGAAAGCTAAAAAACAAGCACTGAGCAGAGGTGTGGTGGGATAAGAGCCATAGTCCATTTGATGACTCTTCCTGTGGGGTAGAGGACAGACCATGCACTATGGGAGAAGACACAGGTCATGGGTGACCAGTTTGGCAACCATTACAACACTGTCTAAACCAGCATGATGCATGGCTTAAGAAAGGGAGGAACAGATGGCACAGCAATTCTGAAGGTAGAACCAATAGGACATGGTAACACATGGATATGAGAAAGAAGGAAGAGAGATGAGTCTAGGATGATGCCAAGGTTTTTAGTGTGGCCACCTGGACATGGGAGTTGGTGTAGCTATGGGCAGAAACAGAAAATAAATTTGCTTATACAACAGCTAGTACTGGCTAGATACCCACAGTTATTCACAAACCCCTTCTCCCTAATCTATACCTTCTCCTGACATTTTGAGATTTGAAAAAGCCAGGTAGTCTCTCTTTTCCAACTTCCCTTGCAGCTAAGGGTGGCCATAAAACACATTCTTGGCTGAGACTTGAAGAAATACCTGCTGAGGGCTCTGAAAATGTTTTCTCTTCTAAATAAAAGAAGAAGAAGAAGAAGAAGAAGAAGAAGAAGAAGAAGAAGAAGAAGAAGAAGAAGAAGAGCAGGAAGCACTTGCCTCTTGCCTTTGAACATGATTGTTCAAGGACGTGATGTCCAGATCTGTGGCAGCCACCTTGCAAAAATGAGGCCAAAGGTCTCTGTTCAAGAACAAGATGGTGGTGGTACAATGGAGACACTTGAACCAACCTAAGAGCAGCCTGCCTCTGGACATTTTTGTTCAGATAACAGTAAATTACCCTACGATTTAAACCATTGTTAGAGTTCTTTTAATGAGAGTAACAAAATTCCATCCAAATGGACATCTTGCTATTTATAAGATACAACTGGGGCACTACTTCCTCTTTCTAGCTTACCCTCTCTACACTCTAAGTTTTAGGAACTCACATTACAAACTAATAGACTAGAAGGTTCTAACATTTTCTACTGTCCGTGCTGGCTCCTCAATTCCATAGGCTATCAGAGTTTTAATGACAGTGCTTTAACCAAGTATGACTACATTGTTTGCAACCAGGCTTCCAAACTCAGATGGTCTGAACTTACTTGTGCCTGATGAGTGATTTCTCTATTGTAATAAATCAAAAGAGGTGAGATAAAGACTTTGGAGGCCTAGAACAACAGACAGATGAGGTTGTCTTCTCCTGATTGTGATTTTTTTCATTGCCTTGAATTAGGGCTTCCTTGAGGTTTTTAAGTTCTGGGCACATTTTCAAGAGTGACAAAGCATGATTCAGGAGGCACATGGAAGAAAGAAGCATATTTTGCCAGGCAGGCTCTTCTCCCCAGATATCACAGCCCACCTTCCAAGGTAATCAATGACAGCTGAAGGCTACGCACAGCCCTTACCCATGTCCCCAGGGACTGGTGTGTGGGGGAGGGGGGTGTCAAAGGAGTAGGGAGGTTGGGAAAGAGCCACCATTGTCCATGCCCCCCACCCCCATGACCAATCCTAACAGCAGTATGTCCCTGGGAATGGTTATTTCTATCAAAGTGTTAAGCTTTCTGCTTTCCAACAGTCCAGTTCTAATTTCAAGGTCCACTTAATTCTGCATCAAGTAATTACTGATATACCCAGAAGCACCTTGTCTCCAGAGTTAAACATATGGTGGAGAACTGAGACCTACTGGTATCCATTATGGAAGCAGCACGGATGCCAAGCCGATTAAAAATGCTCAGGCTCCCCACACAACATGTAGGGTGAGTGACAGCTCCTCGACAAGGCCAGTTGCAGAGTCTGCCAAAACAGTCTCTGCTGCACTGGGGCCCACATGGTGCGCTGAGAAAACAGTTCCATTTCTGGTATTAAATTCCCATATTGACCCGAGGACTTTGCCGTGAGCTCAGCAGGAGCACACCATCCAATTTACAGCTCTGCTCTCCGGAGCCTCGAGTGCCAGCCCCTGGCAGAGACGAATGATGGTCAACCCCTCCAGCTCATAAATTATGCAAAGGCAATAAATGCACTCAGCAAACAGCGCCTAACGTTTGCCTAGCCTGGCTCCTAACACACTCTGTAAAAAGCCAGAAGCTCGACACATACAAGAGGTCTATTCCACTCATAAAGGGGGTTTGTTGACAACTCCAGACGGAAAGCGAGCCACAGTCCTAAGGAGTCTTTCTGCTTCACTGGCAGCAGTTTATGGGCCGGCTTTATGAAAAAGAGAGGCTGTTTTATAGAGTCAGTGTGGGGAGAATTCAGGTCTCAAATTCACATTTAATACACTGTATGGCTTTCACACCCTAAGTTCAATACATTGCAGATTTTAGGCCAAATGATTCTTGCTCTTGAAAGGTTAAAAAAAGAAGTGTCTGCTCCCCAATCCCTAGATACCCGCTCCAATTTACAGGAGTTCACGTCGAGCCACCTCCTGGTTCAGGCGTATGTTCTGCATGAGGCTGAGAAGCGGGAAAGGCACGTTAAATGCAGAGTCCCAGATGATTTGACCATTTTAAGCATTTTGACATCAGGGCCCCTCATCGGTTTATTAGCAAACAGGTTGCACGCTAACGACCAGCTTGAGGTGAAAGAGTACTCTCCATGACTAGATTTCAAAGCTCTTTGTGAAAAACTGAAAATGTTTTCCTCCATTATAAAAGCAAGAAATGAAGAACAAGTAGGCCTTGCCTACTTGAACCCCAGTAGAACCCCAGACACAGAAGAATTCTCTGTCGCAGAGTCTTCCAACTGACTTCAAAGTGACCCAGACCAACCACAGACAAAAGAGGGAAACAGGATTCCCTCAAATTCTCAAAGGCAGGACTTAGGAAGGGGCTAGTGGCTGAGCACAGTGCTGCCGGCCACTGGAACCCATCCCCGCTGAACTTCACTTTCACCTTCTGTATCCTCTGGTTTCGCAAATCAGAAGTGAGCCTTTGGGAACAACTTCTTCATTTTGCACCTAATTCCCACCCTTTAAATGCTTCAACCCATCCAAGCACCCACCAATATATTCTCCTTTTAAAAATTAATGCATATTCATTGAAGATATTTTTAAAAAATCACCTATGAACCTGCCACCCATAGGTAAACAGCAAATAGACCTATCTAATTCTTTTCGGTCTTTCCTCCATCCTTCCCACATATATTTTAAGAAATGAAAATAAATTCCTACTATATTGTAGCCTGCTTTGTTTTCACATAAGGTGTCAAATATTTTGTTCAATGAGTGAAATTTGCCCTGTCACATCACTTTTTTTAAAAAAAAGGCTACACTGTGATCCACGTATGGATTGTAAATAATCTGGTAAGAAAATCCCCCCGTTCTGTTATTTGGATTGTTTTGACTGACATCATGGAATGTTCCCCTTGTACACACTCACTGATACACTGCTCTTCCCTAGTATCTTCTCATGGCCCTTCCTTCTCTGCATATCCCTTAACGTCCCCGGCTCCCCAGAGTTGAATCTGTAGCCCTATGGCTTCTCTGTGATTTCCAGGAGAGCCCCTAAAGATTCCCTTGGTTCCATGTACCATTTATATGTTGAGACTAAAAAATCTCTATGCCCACCATCTTCCAGCTTATGTGACTTTGGGAGAACTGTTTTAATTCTCTGCATCTCTGTTTACTTACCTATAAAATGTGGGTAATCATAGCATTGCTCTCAAAGGATGGTGAGAACAAAACAGGTTAGCACATGTAAACAACTCAGACAATCACTGTGGATGATAAATGTTAGCTGTTATCAATGTATGTTTTTGTCTGTTATGCCCCCTTCCCGAAACCCTGCAGACCCCTCAGACTCAAGCATCCATCTAAAACCAGACTCACCATCTTTTGCTCTGCTCAGCCCTGCCCCTCCCCGACCGTGTCCCTGGTAATGCCATTACCCTTCAGTCTCAGTGGAGAGTCTTATCACCCTTGACTCTATTCTTGGGCAGACCCAACTTCCTCTCTTACCCAACAATACTGACTCTGCTTTCTAAATTCTCACCATCTCCACCACTTTGGCCACTGCTTTAGTTCAGTCTTTCATTTTATCATTACAAAAGGCTAATGACTGCTTTCCAGGGCCTATGGTCTCTTCCTTTTCTAATCCAAGTCCTTCTTGACCAGGGCAGATGTCCTCATTTTCCATTTGATCATTATGACACTTTCTACGGCAATGAAAACCCTTTAGGTTGCTTCCTCACCTCCCAAGTCCAACCACTTCCCCCCAGTACAGTGCCTCTCAAGCTTTCTGTGGAGAAGGGCCATTTGTTGTTGTTTTTTAAGATTTTATTTATTTATTCGTGAAAGAGAAGGAGAGAAGAGAGAGAGAGAGAGGCAGAGACATAGACCGAAGTAAAAGCAGGCTCCCTGCAAGGAGCCCAATGTGGGGCTCGATCCCGGAGCCTGGAATCACTCCCTGAGCAGAAGGCAGATGTTCAACCTCTGAGCCACCCAGGCATACCAGGACCATTTGTTTTAGTTTTATTTTTTTAATTTCCAATACATCATAGACTTATACTTCTGTTAAATATAACATATAATAAGTTGCTGGGAAAATGAAAAAGAAAAGCAAGGACATATAAAAAATGTGTTATTATTAGATTTAAGAGGTATAACATTACTCCATTGAATCGCTATAAAAGTTTCCAAATGTTTACTCTCAGCTGCCATGCCAATCTTGCAGTAGATAGTTAAGTGAGAGCTCATGGCGTGACCTCTTTCTGTATCCACACTTTGAGTAGCACTATTCTTAACACTTCCCTTGCTCTCACCACACTCAGGCACACTTGGTCACACACCTAGGACCTAATATCTTTGCACTTATCAATTCCCTCTGCCTGGAATTCTATTCTCACAAACATAGTTCCCTCTGGGAATCATCCAATACTCTTCTTAGAACTAGGAATTCTTAGAATTACAGTACTCTTCTTAGAACTAATTGTTTCTGTCTCCACCCCTTACAAAACTACATTTTCACTGTTTGCCACAAGAGACATCCCTACTAGACAGTGAGCTCTGGGTAGGTCAGGGCAGTGCCCTGGGGCATGGAAGGTGCTCAGTCATATTGATAAATCCATCTCATTTGTCTTTAGAATTCTTCAAACTGTGGTTGAGTCCAGGTAACATAACAAAACTAGGATTTTGAAAAAACAAGTGATTTCAAAGAAAGAAGGTGTGAGAACCAATGACTAACTCAATTGTACTCCACCCAACAGTGGAGGGTGTTTGAACACACGGGGCAGGGTTACAGTCAGCAGAGCCTAGAGTTGGGGTGTAGAGGGAAATGCCTTCCATTAAAAGGCCCAGACAAGACATGATGATGATTTTTGTATATTCCTCAAAAGCAAACATTTCTCATTTACATTTGGGAATCTCAGTATCTGTCTTAAGACTCTGATCCAAATCGAAATAAGTCAAGGTCTGCGATACCTCTCTGCTTCATTCAGAATGAAGGAACAAGATGGAATTCTAGGTACCTCGTGATGGAATGCATTCTTAAGCAGAAAGTGGCAATCATTGAATATATCACATACAATGACATTGAGGAGGGCATTGCTCTCTATTCTGCTCAATGGACCTTGCTGGAACAGTTATTTTGTATCTCAAATCCATTTATCATTGCCACCAAAGATGTCAGGGCTGAACACCATCACTGAACAAAGTTATTTTATTCTTCCTTTTGCCTAAAGGAAATAAGAGGAAAATGAGGGAGAACCTCAACTTGTAAACTACAGCATCTAACATCAAGTACAATTTAACTTTGCCAGTGACAAAACAAATCGATTTCCCTTTGGGGCAGGCGGTTTATCTACGACTGTAAAGACATCCTCACCTAAAAGCAATTTCAGAAGAAGCCACCTAGAGAAAACATGACACTTATTTTCTTATTTAAAGAAGTAAGGGTGCAGCACAGTGACTAGAAACATGTCCACCACCATCTTCCCTTCTGCCCAATTCCTTGTACATGCAAAAACATGTAGCCATTTTGTGCCGCATATGGCAACTCTGATGTTGTCTGTCTGCTATCACCCCACAAAGCCCTTGTTTCACACTGTTTACACTGCTCTCCTATCGACTTTGGGCTGTAAGTGAAATTCAAAGCTACTGAGAACCTTGAAATAAAAAGAGTATTTTAATCCTGAAAATGGTTTGAGGTACTCTTACTGATTGTAAAATGATACCACTGGCCCTCTTCCCTTCCATCCCAACAGTTAACTATGCTTGATCAAATAAAATAGCTCTAAAAAAGTGAAAGCATAATCGAAAGATTTGTTTGCCAAACAGTAGTTTAAAAGATGAGAATAAAGCTTCTGACAGCCACAAAATAAGTGCATTAGAAAATAAGGTAAGTTCTACCAATCTTTAGCTGTTCAGGAGGCAAGAGGAGAACAAATCTTCAGAAGCTTCTGGAATTCTGTACTGGTGACCTATTATTCCTATGGGGAGCTCTCAGAACCTGGCATTTTTGCAAGTTCTCAGCTTGAATTGGCCAGGGCTCAAATAGCCAACGTCATCTGAGGGGTCTAACAGAACAGTTCTTATTCTCCGCTCCAGGGTCTCTCAGACAATCACACATTTTCATTCAACAAATCATCTTAAAGCATCTACTATGTGCTAGGTTTATTCTAACCACTCATTAAAAGTACAAATATATTTCCAGAAATCAAGTTGACCAAAATCCGAAGCTCTAAAGGTCACAAATTAAATTTCAACATTTTTTTCCTTTTTGTCACTTTCAAACCCAAGTATATTTCATAAAACAATCTGTATGCTGTAAATTTCCACTTAGCTCATTAAAATATTGTAGGGCTTTTGGAAGTGGAAGAAGTGGATATTTCACAAATCTTTTGAGTTCAGCGTTTTTTTCCCCCCTTAGAAGAAAGGAAGTCACACTTTGCCAAGTATAAACATACATAAACCCCAAAGATGAAATTTACTTAAAACCTAGAGCCATAAGCCTCAGTGGTTGCCAAAATGAGAAAAATGAGTTTCTTGTCCAAAGGTAAAACTGACAGGCTAGGGCCGGGTGATTTGTAAACGATCTCTTTTAAGCTTAAGCAACAGATCCTTTGCGTCTTTGTCATTGATTTACTGATTCTAAGTCATCAATAGCATTAATCCGTACCTGCCTGGGGACCTATTACAAATGACTTTGAAGACAGTGTGAAGCAAGAGTTTATTTTAAGACCACAGTATTATTACCAGGGAGACCTTCTCAGCTATGTTCTGTGGTAGCATTATATTTGTGGCTCCCTGTAATGTTGCAATCTTCCCTTTCCAGATCACAGCTGCTTGTTCCTTTGGGTGGGACCTGACCCCCCTGGATTCGCTTCAACTAAACCCTGGTTCTTTTCAGAGTCCTGTGTGAACTAATAAAACCCAAATTTGCTGATGAGTAAAAAGGAAAAGCATGTTATGGGTTAAAATAATACAAGAGTCTATTTTTTCCGCTGTGTTGTGATCCATAGAAATCACCCTGAGCCTTTTCCCTTTCTTCTCTGCCTGGGAAGCCAATTGCTTTGATTGCAGTGATATGAGCTAGCTAAAATGACTTGCCCTTGCTTGTGAGGCAAATGGAACATGCTAATAGAACTTATCGCATTACCCGATGCAAAAGTGCCATAGCTCATTACTTTAAGATAAAAGGATATCATTGCAGACGGCAAGCAGAATTGACTTTCTGAGGCCCGGCTTGATGATGATTTAATCAACTGCTCTCTTTCACTTCTCATCTCTGCGCCTGTCGGTTTCACAGGTGCCGTTAAATGAGACACTCAGAAAGTGAGCGGAGGGAAAGAAATTGCTGTCATTACTTTTCAAGAAAGGAGGTATGCAAATTTTCGACAGAAAGATTGCGTTCATAATGGGCCTGGTAAAATACAAGGATCATGCTTGACAGGTGAGGGCAAGCCATTCGTATGTCCTTAAAGCAGAGCAACCGTCCTCATTTAGAAATGTGCTCTGTAAGAGAAACTACAAATGAGAGACCGGGCGGGGCCAGTTCCCAGGCGGGCTGGAATCACACAGGGTTGGTCCAAGCTGGTCCAGGTTCTAGAAAAGGGGAAGAAGCTTAAAGTCTTGAGGAAGCCAAAGCCAGATGAGCAGATAACAAAGCCTGGTAGCTCTTCATTGGAACCAAAATGGCAACAAGCTCTTGCAAAGCCTATCTTTTTCTCTTTTACATGTAACTGTGGAGTCAGTTTGCCAGGATTCAAATCTTGGCTCTACTTCTTATGACCTGTAGGGCCTTAGGCAAGTAAGGCCCTGTGCCTCAGTTTCATTTTCTATCAAAAGGGGCCACTGACAGTACTACCTCCCAGGGTTGCTGAGAACATTTGAGTTCATAAATATACAATAATAAAGTATATATAATGAATGAATGAATGAATGAATCAATCAATCACTAAAAAGGTATAGAACCATGCCTGATACAGAGGAGGCACTCAGCAGATGTCAGAAATCACGAATTCATTCATTCCTCAACAAAGACTGAGTATCTTTTTTTGTTTGTTTTTTTAGGAGTATGTGTGCCAGGTGCTGGAAACCTACCTGGCTGTGGTTTCTACAGAATACAATTCTTCACTGATTTCACGTATTTAAGTCTTGTTCCCCTGATAGACGGTGAGCTCCTCGAGAGAGCACTCTAGTTGTCCCCAGAAACATCACAGGGCCTAAGGTAGTCTTAAGGACCCTAAAAGATGTTCAAAACCGATGTGATGATTTATGGATATTTCCCCTCCCTCCCTCCTTCTACTTATCTGATGCTGTGGGTAGCGCAAGACCCCAGAGGAATCTCCTCTTGGAGTAGGGAATTTGTCTGTATTTGGGACTCTAGGCAACCACCAAATGTCCTAGCCTGGGAAAGGAAGAGAAAGTCTGGCCTGAACCACCTTCTGGAACCCACAATGAATCTGAATAGATTAAACGATCAGGGTAGTATGAACAGAGATATTTTTTCATCCACTTTGCCTTCAATAGGTAATTGTTCTATTTTCTCCAACACTCAAAGTAAAAGCATCTTTCTTAAAGTGCCTGTTACTGTGAGTTCTTTTTCCCCAGGTAATGAAGCTGCTGCAAACCATTCTTTCTTCTAGCCCCTGAGGTTGTGAGGCATGGAATGCAGCTCCTGTCTTCCATGCTAAGTGGCACCTACATGACTCAGTTCCTTCCCAATGGGACCAGTCCACCTCAGGCGACAGGAGTGGGAGGAGGGTCCATGGCAGCAGAGCAGCTGGGAGCTCTCTATTTTGGAAAAGTCTGGTTCCTGAAGTGCATTCTGCAGCATGGCTCTTTTAGGGCAGAGAATCTGCATAGGAACTCTCTCTGAGCATTTTGTTTCCCCTAAAATAGCCAGCCTACAGCCACCAGTCATGAAAAAAGAATGTTCTGACCACAGCCCTGGGAGAGAAGTGTTATAACCTGTTTCCAAGATGAGAAGTTAAGGCTTCCAGTGGCACAGGTGGTACTTGAACCCAGCTCCATCCTCCAAAGCTCACATTCCCAGCAAGCACAATACAGCCCTGCTCACTCTCTCGTGCACTATACAAAGAGATTACTTGAAAAACATCTTTCTGATTAATTGCTTGGCATGGGCAGAGGCAGGCTGAAACCAAAAAGAGGTTGCAATGAATGACCATAAGTGGCAGTGAATGCAGCCAGGCAGTCACATTTCTACTCTACCCCAGACAGCTCTCCCTTAAGAGGAGAACCCAGTGGAGTACCTGGCTCAGGAAAGTGCTCATTAAATCTGAGGCTGACCTAGGTTCAAATTCTGGTCCCTCTTAACTCAGCAGCCATGCAATCTTGGCAAAGATACTTAACATCTTGGAGCCTACCTTCCTTTTTTTCCAGCCTTTAACTGGGAATGATATATACTTCATGGAATTTTTGTTAGAATTAAATGAGTTCAAGCATTTGAAAGCCGCCAGAAAGAAATAACTAAGAGTTTTACTTTTTTTCCAACTCTTTGATGAAAGAAATGCTGTATCACACACAGAAATGAGGTAATGATCGTTATTTAAATGTTGGGTTTAATTTCTTTATAATTTTATTGGCAGATGGGAAATCATATTCTGCAATTCCTGCTTGGGAGGTGTCTGAAGACTCGCTACTATACTAGGCAGAAAGAAAAACAACAACCCAAATAAGCAAGCAAAAACAGAAACTATCATTCCCTCTCAAAGTAGAATAACAAATGGTTTCATTTCACTGATAAAATACACGCATGCCTTGGGAGATATGCAGACTTGCTTCCAGACCACTGCAATAAAATGAATATCGAAATAAAGTGAGTCGAATGAAATTTTTGGTTTCCCAGTGCATATAAAAGTTATGTTTACACTACACTATAGTCGATGAAGTGTGCAATAGCATTAGGTCTAAAAAAAAAAAACAACAAAAAACAAACAAAAAACAAAAAAACCACACACCAATATACATACCTTAGGTTAATAAATACTTTATTGTGAAAAAGTGCTAACCATCATCTGAGCTTATAGTGAGATGTAATCTTTTTGCTGGTGGAGGGTCTTACCTCAGGGTTGCTGTTGCTGCCTGGTCAGGGCGGTGGCTGCTAAAGACTGGGGTGGCTGCGGCCACTTCTTGAAATAAGGCGACGATGAAGTTCACCACATTGATTGACTTTTCCTATCATGAACAATTTCTCTGGAGCATGTGATACTGTCAGATGGCAATTCATCCACAGGAGAACTTCTTTTAAAATTGGAGTCAACCTTCTCAAACTCATTTGCTGCTTTATCAACTACGTTTATGCCATTTTCTGAATCCTTTGTTGTCATTTCAACAGTCTTCATAACATCTTCACCAGGAATAGATCCCATCTTAAAAATCACTTTTCTTTGCTCAATGCATAGGAAGCAACCCCTCTTTCAGTAAAGTTTGATCACGAGGTTACAGCCACGCAATCTCACCTTCAGGCTCCACTTCTAATTCAAGTTCTCCTGCTGCTTCCACTACTTCTGCAGTGACTGGCTCCCCTGAAGTCTCGAACCCCTCAAAGTTATCCATGAGGGCTGGAATCAACTTCTTCCAAACTCCCATTAGTGTTGGTATTTTGACTTCCTATAAATCACGGATTATTTAATGCCACTGAGTATGGTGAATCCTTTCCAGACAGTTTTCAATTTATGGCGCCTAGATCCATCAGAGAAATCACTACCTTTGGCACCTACAGCCTTATGAAATGTTTCTTAAATAACATGACTTGAGAGTCGAAATGACTCCTTGATCCACAGGCTGTAGAATGGCTGTTGTGTTAGCAGGTATGAAAATAACATTACTCTCATTCTATGTCTCCATCAGAGCTCTTGGGTGACCAGGTATGCTCTCAACGAGCAGTAATATTTTGAAAGGAATCTTATTCTTTGAGCAATAGGTCTCAATAGTGGGCTTAAAATATTCAGTAAACCATTTGTAAACAAATGTGTCGTCATTTACACTTTGTTGTTTCATTTATAGAGCACAGGCAGAGTAGATTTAGCATAATTTTTAAGGGCCCTAAGATTTCCATAGTGGTACCTGAAAATTGGCTTCAACCTGAAAAAGGCACTAGGTATACGAGCCCCTAAAAAGCCCCTGTCCTTTGAAGCTCTGAAGCCAGGCACTAACTTCTCTCTAGCTAAGCAAGTCCTGATGGCATCTTCTTCCAATGGAAGCCTGTTTCATCTACACTGAAGGTCTATTGTTTGGTTAGCCCCCTTCATCAAGGATCTTAGCTGGATCTTCTGGAGAACTGGCTGCAGCTTCTCCATCAGCATTGGCTCCTTCACCTTGCACTTTTATGTTATGGAGATGGCTTCCTTTCCTTAAACCTCACAAATCAATCCCTACTAGCTTTAAACTTTGCTCCTGTAGCTTCCTCACCTCTCCCAACAGTCACAGAATTAAAGAGAAGTAAGGTCTGGCTCTAGATTGGGTTTTGGCCTAAGGGAATGTTGTAGCTGGTTTGAGCTTCTATCCAGACCATGTAGACTTTCCTTATATCAGCAATAAAGCTGCTTTACTTTATCATTCATGTGTTCATTAGAATAGCACTTTTAATTTCCTTCAAGAGCTTTTCCTTTGCATTTACAGCTTGACCAACTGTTCGGTGCAAGAGGCCTAGCTTTTAGCCTGTCTTGGCTTTAGACAAGCTTTCTTCACTAAGCTCAATCATTTGTAGCTTTTGATTTAAGGGAGAGACTTGTGACTCTTCCTTAAACACTCAGAGGTTATTGTAGGGTTAGTAATTGGTCTAATTTCAAAATCACTGTGTCTCAGAGAATAGGGAGACCCAAGAAGAGGGAGAGAGATGGGGGACTGCCAGTCAGCAGAGCAGTCAGAGCACACACAACCTTTATCTGTTAAGTTTGCTGTCTGATAGAAGCACAGTTCAGGCCACCCCAAAACAATGGCAATAGTGACATCAAACATCACTGACTACAGATCACCATTACAAATATAATAAAAGTGAAAAAGTTTGAAATACTGCGAGAGTTACCAAAATACGACCGAGAAATGAATTGAGCAAATGGTGTTGGAAAAACAGAACTGTTTAATTCATGGAAGCCACAGACCTTCAATTCAGTATGTGCAAAACAAGGTGTTTGTGAAGCACAACAAAGGGAAGTGCACTAAGATGAAGTATGGCTCTACCAACAAGGCAAGACACTTTAGAATTCAGTTTTCTAAGTGTTCCGTTAAGTTCCTGATGCACATTTTTTGGGTGGATATAATGTGGATCTATTCTTCAGTTAAATAATAGGCAGTAACCTGTGTATAGGGACTAATGTCAAATGAGGAGCTGGAGTTAGACTTGTAGGTTATGCAGAGTACAGTAACAACTTGTAGGCTTTGACATTAGCAAGAGGTTCACTCAAATTCAAATTGGCAAAATAAATAATTAGATAGATAGAATGGATATCAAAAATGTCAGGTGATTATTGGTAAAAGTAGGAAGCCAGCAACTTTGGAATCTGTCCAGGGATTCTGACCAATCAGGGTTCAAAACTATCTGGAGAGCCCTTTGCCTGGAATTTATGCATATGCAAGGCTGACTTAAGGACTTATCTAACAAAACCAACCAAGAGAATAACCTTGGGAAGAGAAAACTTCCTAGAGTATTAACAATGGTAATTGCAAACACAGGGATTAAAATGCCTGGCACTTAGTAGGCACACTCAATAGTCTAACAGACTACTTCTACCCCACTTGGAAATGCCTGTTCTCTCTTCCAAAGATAGGAAAGCTTTCTCTGATTTCTCTGCATCTTCAACACTGTGGTCAGAAGCTGCTTATATCTGCTCTTCCTAAATCTGACATCTGAAAGGGGCTCAATAAATACATGTGAAAGAATAAATCCATAAATCATATTAGCAAAATATCTGAGAGAAGATGTCATGGAAATTGTTTAATTGAGGAGATCCAGAAACAGACAGTGGTTGATGGGATGAATACTAAGGTATTTGAAAGTGTGGGTGTCTGAATGTTTGTATGAGAAAGACACAGACATAATTTCAAGCTAAAAGAAAATAACCCCATACATTTGAAGAAATCTAATTTTAAGGTTATTTTTTTGAGAAAATCAGGAGACTCAAAAAACTAAAGTATTTCCCCTTACATTTGATTCACTTCAAGTCAAATGAAGCAACTGGAACTGAAGAGGAAAAGGGAATACAGTGTTCTCATATTGCAGAAACACAATGGCCACGTTAGCAACTTCCCATCCATCTGACTTTTTGTTTTGTTTTAAAAATTTAAGAGAGTAAAAAGTGTAGCTAAAGGAATAGAAATATGGCTTGAGACAAAGTGATTTACAAATGACAGAGGGTGGTTTGAGAAGATCCAAAGACATGGTGGGCTGCCATTCCATATGATCCAGAAACTGATTTGGTTTTTTTTTCCCCCTTCCTCTTAGGTACCTCACTTTTGTCCCTCTTAGAATCCATCATTCATAACTGGCATTGTAAATTAAATTGTACCTAACAACAGTCTTTATTTTAGGATGGCTTGAAAGCCTATCTTATAAATCACAAACAAGGAAGGGTAGGATTACTATAAATTGTCTGCAAGAAAATACAAATCGCCAAGATAAAAACACCCACTGGTTTGCCAGTCTCAAGTTCCCTGTTTTGACATACTATATGCAGTAATTTGGTACCCACAATCTCTTATTAGAAAATGAATGTGCTATTTTTCTGAATGCTGCAATTACAATAATTGAATTTAAAATGGGGATTGAGTTTCTCTATTTGGAGGAAAAGAATAATTGTGTATTTCTGATTAAAATCAAGGGGACTGAAAAGGGGTTGTATGGATTCCAGCTTCAGTCTCCCTAAGTGACTCCTCGTGAGGCCAGAGAAAAGAAACGTTCAAGTACAGAGAAATGGACCAGCACCTCAGCAGCAGTCACTGTCTTTGGCCCCATTTTCTTTGTCTCCTGGCCTTCCATCACAACACCCCTGTGACAGAGGCAATCAGAGCACTGTGGCATGGTTACGTATTAAATGGCAGCCATGCTGGAGTTCCCCACTGTGTCAAAAATTAAGAGTTAAAATGCAAGGAAAACAAACATTTCTTTGTGTTGAAAATGCCTGTCCCCTTTCAGAATGCAAACATTTTGGAGTAGTTATTTCCTCTTTATAGAATCTATTCTGGGGTGTGGTGGTGGTGGTGGTGGTGGTGGTGATTATAATGGCAGAAAGAGTGGGGAGAAGGAAACCAATGATATTTTTTAGAGGTCTCTGCTTCTTTTATTTTACCAAAAAACTATATAAGAAGCCACCTTTAAGGTTCAGATGTAAGAAAGGAAAAGGGATTGAGCAAGAAGAGGGCTCTCTTGCCTTTGTAATGCCTCTTTATTGGGTGTCTCCTGAAATCCCCTATTTATCCAAAGTGAAAGGGGAACCGAGTCTCACAAGTCCTCCTAAATATTTCTTAAAATATAGCTTTCTAAAAAAACAGAACAGTTTTTCTAGCACAAAATGAGCCATGGATTGTCCCTTTATATTGCTTGCTTTTTTTAAAGCGGCATTAATGGCTTTACTGAGCTATAACTGACGAGAATAAACTAGCCATATTTAAAATGCACTATTTGACACGTTTGTACATATGTATACAGCCATGAAACCATACCACAATCAAGAGAGGAAACATCCACAGCACACAAGTCTCCTGAGCTCCTTTGTTAATCCTGCCCATACCACCCCTGCCTCCACTGATCTGTGTTCTGTCACTACAGATTAGTTTGTGTATTTTCTAGAGTTTTATATAAATGGAATCATACAGTGTGTACTCTTTTTGCCTGGTTTCTATCATTCACTGCTTACTATTTGGATGCCTAATTAAAAGGAAGCCTCCCAGCTCAAGTACAGAAGGCAGCCTATAGAAGCCACCTTGGCCAGGGTTTACTGTCATCCCCTAGGAATAGGACCGATTACTTGGTCTTACTTTATTCTTAGGCTTTATTATGTACTTCAGTAATCAATAAGCATTTCTATGGCAGAGGGTTTATTTTACTCTATAAATCCAAGAAGGAGAGAATGATATTAACACATCAGTATGGATGGGCTCTGCTGCTCTATAACACTATGAGGAGAATGCGAGCAACAGATTTAAATCTAAGAAGGTTACAGAACAGTCATAGCTCCTGGCTGGATGGCAGGAATCGTAAAAGACTCAGGCAAGATCTACAGCAATGCACCATGAACCAATGGGACTCACGGAGAAAAAAAAAAAAAAAAAAAACTGAATAGGCATGCTCCTTGTCTACCCAGAAAGAATTATAAGCACTGGCTTGAGTGGAATGTGAAGAGCCTCTCTCAAAAATCCAAACTATTTCTTAACAGAACGAATAAAAAGGCAGTGAACAAGTGTTGATTGCAGGCTGACTGCGTAGAAAGCCCCAATCAGGTTTAGGAACTCAAGGGTCACCTGGCAGTCCCAGGAGGCTCTTCCTTCTTTCCTCCCACTACAACTCCTGCCCCCTGGGCTCCATGGTAATGAGCAGCAGAGCATTTTTTCTCTAGCTAGCCCTTGGAAACTCACCCTTC